>NW_028282904.1:0-25670 GCF_059751285.1 Brachycentrus maculatus | reverse complement strand
TCCCAACCCCAACCCCAACCCCAACCCCAACCCCAACCCCAACCCCAACCCCAACCCCTATTAGAACCAGAACCCCAACCCCAATCCTATAAGTGTATGGAATTAAAGGAATTTGAGAGTTTAACATTATAACGAGACTATACATAATATAGCATATATATAATAGCATGACTATCACCATATTAACAGAATAACATAACAATAATAACATAATAAACATAACCAGAAATATAGCATATTTATATATAATAGCAGAACATAACCATAATCATATTAACATAACATATCAATATAGTAACACAACACTCAAACCAACACAAAAAATAAAAACATCAAACACAATCATAAAGCCACTCCCAACACAATAAAAACAACAATAATCCCAACAGATGTCAACAAAAGTATAATTCCCTTCTTCGGACTATAAACCAACCAAGCAACACTCAAACTAACAACATAAAGCGGTAGAGTTGCCAACAACGAACCCAATAGAATATACCCCTTAATATCCTTCAAATAGCTCTCAAAGAAAGGCACATAACCAAGCACATCAGTCATCGGCAAGAATAACATAGAGACCCCTATAAACATAATCACAAAAGCTATTATCCGGAATATAAGGCGGACTATGTTGTTTGTTTTTAGTTACTTGTTTATTAGTTGTTCAGGAGTGTACTTACCCTATTAAAGGATGCTAAGTGAGTTCATAGGTTTCATGCATCTGCCAAGAACTTCACACATAAAGCAATAAGCCCGACCTTCACAACAGAACTAATCATTGGCGTTAAATTCATAAGGCTCGAAGAAGTTATTGTTGTTTACTCCTGCAATTATTGATAGACTATCTGGTAGTTTCTTGTACTAAAGTTTTATGCGAAGAGTGCCATGTGCTTATATTGAAATATTCTCATCTGCGAGGATATAGAGATATTAGTCTGATAGTTTTAGGTTACTTTTGGAGATGTTTAGGGATTTTGAAATCTATTCGATATCTGGATCTGTGAATTTGTAGGTTTTGTTGCAGGAGTTATGGGAGATTTGGTCTTTGTTTAGAAAGTATTGTCCGAGGCAAACTTTCTAGGCGAGGTTTGTTTGGGGTTGGAGGATCCATATATTTGGGGAATTTGTGTGAGTCTGAGTGTTGTTATTGTTGGTGGTAGTAATTTCGGGCTCATTGTCTGTAACCCACAGAAGATGCCCCTAATTGTTAATCAACCTATACTCCATTACTTAAACTCTACGCTAAATCCTAAGCGCATCCTCAATCCTGACTGATAGCTCTTTATCAATGGCACACTCTATAATCAATGGTTTTTTCGAACAATAAGCCACAGATATTCTAAGCTATTTATCAATTTCAGAATTTGTCTCCTCGTTAATTCCCATTTACACTTTCTTACTCACTATTTTAACTCGCTTCTAATCGATTGCAGCTTTCTTCTCATTCACCCAAATAAAGAAGAAAGAACTTAAGAATAAAACTGGGCCAATTACAAAACCAATAACAAGGCCTCCAGGATTAGAAGAATCCATCAGTCTACTACTACTATCTTAATCTCCTTAGCTCCTTAGATTCTTGGCTTGTAGCTCATAGATGAAAATAAATAGCAACAAGATCTGAGTATGCGTCATTGCCTTATATCTTAATATAAATGAATGAATACATTCTCTGTTAAGATATTATTGGATTTATAGGATTTTGATTATATATAAGGATTTAGGGACATGTGTTATTGGAGTGATTAATGGTTTATGTATGTATATATATTATGAGGGTTTAGATAGTTCAATTGTTGTTTTTGTTGTTGTCCTTTATTCTTTGGGCTTGATTTATGGTGGGGTTTATCTTATTTGAGAGAGATTAATGTTCAATTAAGGCAAATGCTTACAATTTCAAGGGAAAGTTAATATCGGTTTTATTATGTTGTAAAATGGTCATATGTATAATAAATGAATAGGAAAATTAATGAATCACAGAATTTAATGCCCGTATTCGCTATTGCTTTCGTTTCTATTTTTTGTTTATTTATATACGTATTTTTCTGCCCATTGCATATTACATATTACACATTACACATTGGCAATCATACAATTAATAATATTAAAGCATGCAACAATCTGAACATAAGAAATTCGGAACCCTCCACAATTCAGCAACATTCTCAAACTCTAAACAAACCCACACTTTCAAATCCTAAAGAAAACTCCCCCCAAAGTAACAGCTTTATAGTGAACCATACGCGCCCTAATGTTAACACTTCCCCGAATTATAAAATATTATTCGATATACAAATTGCACAGACATAGATTTCGATACAGTTTTCCCAATAATGAGAAATTACACTGACTACAGCCACAAAAACTTCGATCAATAAGCAAACTAACGTCGAGACTTACATGAAAAGTATATATAATGTCATCCGAATTGGAATATAGGGGACCTTTCTCAATATCGGACTCCATTGGCAGAGAATTAATAGTTTATCCCTTTATTTCCAGTTTCGAGGTATGGCCAAGATGTTCAGTTTGGAGAAGATGGAAATTTATGGGAAACGAACGAGGAGTCTGATGAGATGATTTGATTTATGTGATGCTATTTGATGATCTGATATGGTGTTTTCAATTTGAGCAATATTTATAATAAACGGGTTCAATTAGATTTTAGTTACATCTGAGGTAATATATTTTGAGGGTTGAATATGATTGATATGATGTTTTTAATGAAGGAATGTTTAGTGATGGAAGTTTATGATAAATGGGCTTTTATTATTTAAGATTGGGATCTACGAATTATTTGATGTGTTTGATTAGATTTTGTATTCTCATCGATATCCGATATGATCAGTAAATGCAGTATTTAGTCAAAATGCTCTCTTTATTCATCAGGCAATCTGATAAAGTTTAAGAATTGTATAATTATCACCACACGGCATTCAATTGAGCAATTAATATTAATGAAAAAGTCAGTATTTCGGATTTGTTTATCGAAGGAGAATGCATGTATATCTATTTTAAGATGTGTATATTATAATGTGTTTATGTATGTGTATATGCTCATATGTATTATGTATGCAATCCTATCTCCATATATATAAATTAGCATATCGCCAAGAACAATGATGCAATAAATGCCCCAAAAATTCATATCAAATGCCGTAGGAGTGAAACAGTATAGTGTCATCTAATACCCCAACCCAACATACCGCGAATCGATGGAAGATGGTACATTCCCTGCATAATAATACAGTATGGATGGCCACAGATTGCTTTCTCCCAAAATGCCCAAAATCAATACTCTTCGGGGTCTTCGATGGCCATGGAGGCAACACCATCTCTAAGAAACTACCGAATTTAATATAAAATGTAGGTCTTGCTTGTTTATGAGTAGATAGTCAAATCTGCATTATCTGGAAAATCTAAAAATGACGGCCCAATCGACAAAAAGAACACAAACAACACAAACAACAAATCATACGGAAGTGATTACAGAACGATCCTAGAGAAGAGTTTCGAGGAAGTATTCCGTTGCATATATTTCAGGCTGATCTCTTATTACATAATGGATACGATGGCCAATCCGGGTCCACTGGAACTGTCGGCCTAATTCTCCTAGAGTAATCCAAAAGAATGTTATATCTAGCATATGTCGGGGATAGTTCAGCCTATATCTTCAGCGACCACTAGTTCAAAAATCTAACAATCTAGCATCGTGCGAATAATCCAGCCTAAAAGAAAAGAGTTTAGTAACAATAATATTTATCATAGGAGCTCTGGTGGGAAGATATTAAAGAATAGGCTTTGTGGGGTATTGGCGGTTACGAGAGCATTTGGGGATTATTCGTTGAAGACTATGGGACTTACTGCGACTCCTGATGTGGTCAAAGTGTAGATTAGACTATCGCATAAATATTTGATTGTGGGAAGTGATGGTTTTTGGGATTTTATTGATGCTCAGAAGATTATGAGTGTTATCAAATAGTAATCGGAAGCGGATTCCTTGAATCGTAGGCTTATGAAACTGGCAATTGAAAATGGTTCAAATGACAACATCACCATCATGATATTGAAATTAAATTGATATTTATGTATGGAGTGTATGTTATATATGTATGTTATAGTGTTATGTGTATGTGTATGTTGTATATTATTTTTATGTTCAATTGGCATTATGGAGAGTGTTAATTGTATGATTAATTAGCATAAAAACAATCAAAAAATAGAAATAAGTAATTATTTTGGATGCTATCTGAATATATTACGAAACAAACTCTCTGAGTTGATAATTATGCAACTATATACAAATACTGGAATCTATAGTAATATATAAATATAACAATATCACAATCTAACACTATAGCACTATCATATTTAATTTTTGTGTTTTTAATCAGTTTCATGCTTTTATTGTCGATCAATTAATTTGGTTATTGCAGTCATCTGATATAATCACATCTTTATATCATAAAAATAATATCCCACAGAATCTATACTCTTATCTTATCTTAATCCACATCTCTTAATAATATGAAAAAACAAATCAACAATTAATATATACAATTATACAATTACATTATAAAATTATGCTACTTATTTGTATATTTATGTTTATATAATATTAAATACTTGTAAAACATTGGCGTTATCATTTCTAACACATATAAAAATGCCCATAGCCTAACTTAACATTTTAAAACTCAACGAATACTCCTAAAATATCAGAATTTCACAATTATATCGCATATTATATGAACAAACTTAAATTATCGCACATAAATATCGATATCTGCTAATGCAATGCCATTAAATCGAATCCATAAGTCAATTATTATATGTTAGAGAGTATCAGCACACGTAGAACTGTTTTTAATGTTCTAATTATCTGATATTCATCGACCATATTGAAAGTTATCTATCTATTTGTACACATAAAATACTAAAACCGATTTCCAAAATGACATAAAATAGCCCCTAAACATAATTTCCAATTCCCAACATTCTATCCTTTAAAACTCTCAAAATCCAAACATCCAATTCCCTTCCAATATAATCCCTTACTCCCCAAACATTCAATTCCCAATTCCCCAAACAATAAATACAATGAATCAATAAAACCCTTATAACCCTATATGCTATACCGAAAAATTACACCATAAAATATTGGAAATGAATACTGTAACAGAATCAATATTGCATTTATGTGTATTTATTATTATGAAAGGGTTGTATTGACAATAATTTAAAAATTTATGGATAGGATATATGTGACTGTACAGAGCCGAGGTGAACAATATTACATATGCACTGAGGATATCAGCAAAATGTATTATATTCAGAAGAGGTCACTTCCGAATGTTCCTGCTTATGAAAGGAAACCTAGTGTGTCAACGGATGAAGAACTTGAGATTGTAGATGTTGGGGAACCTGCATTCTCTTCGCATTCTCATAATCTGAAAAGTCGAAACTTGCAAATACTATCCCAGGAATGAAGAAACATAAAACAGTTCAAAATAGACATAATTTGGGATATACTCTCCAATGTTCATACTATTCTTATTTTTCATGCATTCTTAGTACTATTTTCAGAAATAACTTATCAATTTTATAAGTGGCTTATGAGTTTTATAAATGGCTAATGAATTTCACACAAATATTAATTAGTTTAAGCAAATTTAAATTATTTCTCGATTCCTAAATGGAACATTGTCTTTGGAGTGTCGTTATAGTGATTATTTTCAAATAGAATATTAAATTGTTAAAGATTAGTTAATAATGCGAATATCACATTCATATTCAATTAATTAATTTATTATGATTGTGATGAGAAGACTGCTAAACCCCCTCTCCACCTTACTCCGCAACCCCACATTCCTAGCAACTCCCTATCACCATTCATTTGCATTCATGAGCCTCTTCTAGGCCAATAAAAAACCAGTCTAGTTAAGCCCCGTTTTCAAGAAGCCAACCAGAATGAAAGGACATTTACTCTCGAAAAGTAGGAAAGGCTATATTTCTCACAAGCTTAATACCAGGACAGCGGTGACACAACAGCGCTTAAAGAATCGGAAGGGATTACTTAAACGTATTAAAATTGTTGGGCCACGTTGGAATAGGCAGTTTAAGAGATTGCATGCTGAAAGATATCATTTGAGACGTCATAAAAGTAGAAGTAATCTGCAGAGGAAAAAGAGGCCGGCGTATATTGCTAAGGCGGATCTATGGAGAGTTAGAAGAATGCTTCCGTATTTCAAAAGGCAATCGCTAAAGAGACAGTATTGATATTTCTCTAATAGTATTCATATTCATATGGCGATCATTATCATCATCTACATAAAGCATCATAGACATAAACATAAACATCACAATAGTAAAATTGGGGTTGGGACAATCCAACAATCACAATTTGATAATATAAAGGATAAGAGTATCGCCAACCCTAAACTGCAAAGTATCTGCTTTGTTACTTTCCGCATACGTCCCTTTCTTCTTCAATTTGATCAATAATTTATCTTCAGGCTTATGAATACTGATCTGATTGATACTCTGCAATGCTGAAATGAGGCCTGGCTTTTTACATTAAAATTCTAAACGAAGTTGTTTATCTACTGTTGATCTTTTGAAACTGATCAATTTCATCATTTTTGTATGATCTTACTCGCTTTTGAAATACCCTGTATACTCATGAAGAATCTATTAAATTTCATAGCTAATATGACTTGAACTGCAATCGCATTAAACCCACTAGTAAAGGCCTTATAGTTGGCTTTAATTGCTCGATTTGCCATTAGTCTACAAAGCCTTTTGTCGTGCCTTAAAGAATCCAGATTGACTGGAACTTGTAGAACCTGTAGAACCTGTAGAACCCATAGAATTTGCAAAGTTCTCCATATTATTAATTTAATGGGGAATATGATTGCGATTATCGAGCTAAATCGGATAAAATGTGAGTTATTTTACAAGCTTACCCCCAATGACAATCGGAATCATAATACAAATAATGTCATCTTTGAGCACAGATTGAATCTCGGAAGAATAAACAGGCAATTACCTCTGACCCTAAATATAAATAAGACCTCTTACATTTCTTTATTTACAAATCCATACAGTTCTCTTCTTACCTTCAGGTAGAATCTGAAACTGAGCAGTCCATAGATACTTTATATTCTTCTTATTGACTCTTTCGAGTATATAACTATACGTGAGATTGAAGCATGTTTCTGATATGATGAGGAATTTGTACATGTTTTCAGGATATTGGCCTAGAAATATACTGGTACTTCCAATTTGACATGTGATTTTGCGGAGGAGGAGGAGATTGTGGGATGGATTCCTGTGAGTAGTTCTTTGTGGATTGGGAGGTTATCTTTATGAACTTGGCGTACAGCTTTATAGACTATGTTTATATGGCTTCGAATTCTGCCTAGGACTGAATATGCGATGATTTTGTCTAAGCAGGCGAGTTTTTGGATGTCAAATAGGAGATAGCCAAAGATGAGGATATCTGCGATTTATGGAACCTACAGAACGAGATAGAATTTTGACTTTTTCTTCAATTGAATACTCATTTATTCTATATTAATTCTAATATCTATTATAATGTGTATGCTAATGTGTATTCTAATATCTATTCTCATGTATATTGATTTAGAGTAATGAGAGATTGCTCATATTTATGCTAATATTCTTTGTTTGTTTTTCTGTTTAATTATAATCTTTGTTTGGAGTTGTGTCCGATTATTGTCGTGCAATTTATAATAGCATAATTGTTTAAATTGTGAGCGCAACTAACTCTCTATAATAATATACTTTATCTGACTAACCTTATATATATATATATGTATACTTATTGTGGATGCATGCATAATTCAACAGCTATCGACCAACATTGTGGGGTTGGGGTTGGGGTTGGGGTTGGGGTTGGGGTTGGGGTTGGGGTTGGGGTTGGGGTTGGGAACTCTTATTCAAAGCATGACGCATATGTAACATCATTAGAATTCTTCGTGATTGAACAAATGAGCAAACTATTGACTCATCAGCTTCAAAGCTTAATTATACATCTGTAAAGCTAAACTATATTGTTTATAGCATACGACATTTCTCGCACTTATAAGCGAGGTAAGAAACCAACTCAGCCTTCCGGTCTCCACAACATCGAACCCTTGCTTAAACTAATGTTCCTATTTTAGGCAGCTATGCTAAACTTCCATTAGGGACTATTAGCTATACTTTCACATTTTCTATTGGTTAGTCTGTAATGTGTACATTGCTAGTTTGTGAGAAGAGTCAGTTTTTGTTGTGAAACTAGAATGACCTTTCCGACTAAAGTGGCATTGATTAGTTTCTTTGAGACTGTTTCTCCATTGATTCTTGGGTATTGTTTTATTTGGGCGGTTTCTGTCATTTTTGGGATTTGTTCGGAATGTATATATATATATATTGCTGTGATTTTCAGATGCGTATATATATCTCTGTCGATGTCGATTATGTTTATGTTTAAATGTCTATTATGTATGTATATTTCTATTATGTTTATATATGTTTGTATGCCTATTATGTTTATATATATTTCTACTTAATTTCTGCATCAATGATGTATGCGCATACATACACATTGGTAGACATCTATAAACAAAAAATAAATATCTTCAATTCGATAGATAATCGAATCTTTGTTGGATGATGCTGAAATGACACATCCATCATCATTGAAATATTGTATTTATTCTATGTTTATATGTTTTGTACGGACGAATAATGTGATAGACATAATAATCAAACTCGAGCATCCCAATAAACACACAATACTCAAAACGATAAATCCCATAACATAGCAAACAAATACCTCATTTAATAATAAATCGATTTCGAAGATGCTTATAAATACTAAATTAATCTTTTAGTTAATAATAACATCGACATCAATAATTGCTAATAGAATCTTAATAATCATATTTCCATACATACCTATTCCTTCTGCTATTTCTATAAGCTTTATACTGAACTCAGATCAACTTGAGCCAGCTTTATACTGCAAATACTCCTCATACTGCTTATACTGTCAATACTGCCAATACTGATAGTTTATAGACATTCGCTATTCCCTAAGAAAGAGCAATATAAATACCACTTGAATTAACTTGATTTCATATTTATATATTTTGGTTTATGTTAGTTGTTTATATTTAATATCATATCGAAATCGTAATTTCTAACAAAGATGTAATCCAAGAAGAGTTGCCTGAAATCCACTAAATCATCAACAAAACTAAAATAACTCCTGAAAATATAAACTTAACAAATGGTTGGCAGACTCAAATATGGAGAACTTCCCATGGATGATTTCACAACCATCATCAAAGCCAGCATTCATTCATTCTGTAATAATCAACCTTATCTTAGCAAATGAACCAAACATCATTAAAGTCACCTCGCCATTGATTATTGTCGGCGATATCCATGGGTATGACAATTTCTTATACTCAGGCAATTTTATGATCTAATTCAGATCTTCGAATCGAGGGGGTATCCTCCTATGCAAAGCTATTTATTTTTGGGGGATTATGTTGATAGAGGGAGCTTCAGTCTTGAGGTTATTACTTTACTCTTTTGGCTGCGTTTAAAATATAAGAAATCGATACATCTTCTACGCGGAAATCATTAATCCAGACTAATCACATCCATCCATGATTTCAGAATATAATGTATGTATCTCAATTTAAAGTAGGCTGTAAGAAATACTCTGATTTGGTATATGATAGGGTGATCAATCTATTTTAAGCTTTGCCTCTTTGCGGAATTGTCGATAATAAGTACTTCTGTGTTCATGCTGGAATCTCCCCTGAACTCACATCCCTCTGTAATTGCCAAATTTAATATAGAAAATCTGCAAACCTTGAATAGATTCCAATAGATTCCTACAAAGGGTATCCTATGCGACTTATTATGGAGCGATCCGACCGATGAACCCCACAAATAATGGCAGAAAAATGCAGTAAGAGCATGTTCTTTTGTTTATTCCTCCACTCAAGCTGACAATTTCTTAAAAATAACCAAAACTAAAATGATAATCCGAGGGCATTAAGTACAGGTTATGGGGTTCAAATATCAGGAAACAACCAACAGAAATAAACAATGCACTTTAACTATATTCTCTGCTCCAAACTATTGCAAGAAGTATAAGAATTTCGGGGCTGTTGCCTAAATCAATAGTAACAACAACATTGTAATCCATCGTTAAAAACAAGCCCTTGAACCTTATATCCTACCCAAAAGTCTAAATGCATTCGAACATACAATCTAATATATCGCAAGATGTGCATCGCAGGTATTCGTGCAGTTCATGAAAACAAAACTGCAAATTCCAATCGATAAGCTCAGTAAATAGTAATTAAGTTCGATTAAGCAGACTTGTACTCAAGATAATAGTATAAATGATCTATGTAGGATCCTTGAGAACTATCAAGTTAATATGGAAGCAATATTCCCGGCATAGAAAAGTGAAGAAAATGGCAGTGAAGAGATTGTGGGTAATTTGCCTGATGATTCGATTATTCGGGTGCTGTATTTTATGGCTGCGAAAAGTAAGGATAAAAGTGGATAGGCGATGCATTAGGAACATAAGGAACATAAGGAGCATAAGGAGCATGAGGAGCATAAGGAGCATAAGGAGCATAAGGAGCATAAGGAGCATAAGGAGCATAAGGAGCATAAGGAGCATGAGGAACATGAGCATGAGGAACATGAGCATGAGGAGGATTCGAAGGGCAAAGAATAAAATGAAGGCAAATAGAATTTTACGCCAGAATAAACTATGTAGGATGGGAAGATAGAGGGAAAAAAAAGTGCATTGTCTTAGCTATATCCTCAATAAATTATAGGGCCAAAGATAACATCATTTCCGAAGGTTAACTTCCGACGAAAAATCTGATCGATACTATTCGTAATTATTAGTGACTTTAACATGGCTATAATACTATTATTAGATTCGCTCTCATTATTGTATTATTTATGTATTAAGTATATGTGATAACAAATCTAATAACAAAAAGCGTGAGAAGTAAAAGAAAACATAGAAATCAGAAGTTGAGCGCATCAATCATCTCACTCATTCTGTTTTTCGACGATACGGAAGAATTGTCGACAAGACTGTTCGGACTATACTTCTGATTATACCTATCTGCCTATCTCATCATATCTTTATACGACTCCTTTTATTTCTCATCTTCCGAATAGTTATTCCCCATTATTATCGAGCTGAAGTCATTAGAATCCAAAGTCCCAAATCCTGCCCCAAAAAATGCATTTGCCTGATAGATTTCAAACACATTCTGAATCGACACTAAATTCTATAAATAAATTCGTAGTTTTTCATGCCGAATCTGATCCGATTTATAAAGATGTTTCTCAGGGAGTACCAAAAACTTGTAAGAAATCTGTGAGTTCTCCATATATGTTTACATAATCTAAATTACTCGTTAGAAAAATGATACTTGATGGAACGCAATAAACTAGCTAAATCGTTTTCTAATTGTCTTTATTTCGAGTCCAAGCTTGAATATCTTAAACTAGTAATAGGTCACATACTAATTGCTTTATAAAGATTTATTAATTGCACCTTTGACAATTTCAATCTTGTCATAGAAGTTCCTGATATGTTCATCACATGGTTTTACATGATCAACCTAAAAACATGATAAGAAGCTCAAGATAAATATGCGTGTTTCTGGGTACTTTGTCATGAGGATATAGTCGTTTGTGATACCGCGTAGGTATCTTTCGAGTTCTATTCTGCGATGTGTGAGCTTTTATTGATCCCAATTAAATAAATATTTCTTGGGGAGATGAGGGAGGTCGAATTTATGGGGAATGGTCTTCTTTGTCAGAATGATTAAGGAATTATGGAAGTTTTCGAAGTCCTATGATTAAAAAGAATGTACATTATATCTCTTCATGGGTCGAGCTTCAAAACTTCCATCTGCAGCAATTATATCAATATAGAAGATATAATGGTCTTCAATCCACAATTGCTTGAAAATTCGAACTGAAATCAAGGAGGCGTTTTTATCCAAATGGGCAAACATGTCGAACTATGATCCTTTCATTGTTGCTCTCAACTGTGAATCGTACATTCCGAGATATTTTTCTGGAACTTCAAAGAATTTTAACACGAATTATTGGTAATATTTCTTATTAGAGAAAAGTTAGGTTAAGTAGTTTTGGACATTTTGAAACATTTATGCCATTGTGACCCCTTCGAAATTTATTCTTTGTTCTATTTAGAATCGACCACATAGCAAATACAGATCTTTGATTTATGCGGTGTTGTAAATTCTGTCTGAAACTATCTGCAGTTGCTATGAATTGTTCACTCTTAGGAATTGCATATCTTTGCCATTGTCATTGCTACTATTATTATCATTCTCTTTCTTCAAAGCCGTAGTTTCACTATGAACATCAGTTTTATACACTTAAAGAATAACCCTAAACCTTTCCTTCTAAATCGTAACAGTAGGCCTCAAATAATTAAACATATCCGATATGCTCTTCAAATTGGCCACTGAAACATTTCTATTCATCATTATCCTGCTACTAGTTTGAAACTACTCGAAGTTGAAGTATTTATTCTACTCGAATTGCGGAAGTTCTTGCCTCTTCGCCAGCCAATACCCAAGCAATAGGATAGCATTGATCAGAAATGCCAAATAGAACAAGAATAAGTATGTGAAATTTTGTTATTGTTTGTCTGTAATTTCGAGTAAAACAAGGACAAGTCTAGCAATCGAGATTAAAGTTAGGTAGATACAGTATATCATGTGGATTGGAGTATAGGGTCGTTATTTTAATAGTTATTGTCTGAGTACTACGGATTGCATGATCAGGATGATAGAATTTATTATCTCACCAACTCCTTCAATTGCCCAAAACTACAAATTCTATTACTGTTCTAGATTGACGACAATACAAGCAATTAGGAAACTTATACTAATTATCAAATAACAACTACACAGAATGATCCTTGTGCGAGGGTATATCTCTATTATATGATAGGTTATTACTCCCGTATTTCTAGCTGACTGCGAAATGTCTGAGATGGAACAAGCGATACGCGTAGAAAAATAAGAAAAGGAGGGTGGATGCGATGTTGGAGTATTCGAGTATCTTTATGGTTGTTGAGTCCAGCATATTTTCAAGATCTAATTTATATATTGTGTGTGTGATGTATATATGATGTATATTTATAGTGTGATGCATACTAATAGTGTGATGTATATTATGATGTATATATCAAACAGTTCTAAAACATTACAAAATTCCTGTACGTATCTTGAAATCGATTACCCTATTAACTTGACCTAGATATCTTCGAAAGCTAGATTGCATACGCTATTTTTTTAGTAATTTTTGAGACTTATTTACAATCCGATTCCCATTGACCCACAGACACTGAACGCGCCATACATACATACCCACATACTATATATCTTTTGAATCTTTGAATATAATTAGAAACATTTAAATGTCGGCCAAACTGAAACTGAAGCAACAAAAGCTCTACCAACCTCCGTAGAAGGAAGATCATACCTCAAACTATAACAAACTAATAATTGTTATCATACTGTCACTGGTCTTCATTACAGGAGAAGGTATTGGGGGATACATTTCTGGGTCCATATCTGTCATCAGCGATGCCTTCCATCTCTTGACAGATCTAATAGGGTTTATTATGGCATTTGCCTTCATTTGGACATCAGGAAAGAAACCGACCAAGAAGATGACATTTGGTTATCATCGAACTGAACTATTCGGGGCACTCGGGAACCTTTTTATTATTTGGGCATTGGCTTTTTTTCTATTGATCTAAGCAATTGACAGGATCGTCAATAAAGTCTATGTGAAAGATCCATTGGTGATGCTTGTAGTCGCAGTTGCAGGACTACCTGTGAACATTCTCATGTACTTTGTGCTCCACACAGGAGGTCACTCCCATGGACTAATGTCCGAATAATGCGGTGCCTAGCATGAACATCTAAGCAGTGGACTCTGCGACTAAAGCCTATGCGAAGATGTAGAATGTCTGATCAGCCAATAACTCGAAGAGCACTGCCATAAGAAAAAGTAAGGTGGATAAATTCATAAGCATCGCCAGAAGGTTGTTATTGATGACAATAAGAATATAATACGGCCATCATCTATTGTGGCTGATAATAGTAAGAAAGAACTAGTTGAAGAATAATAGCTCCATGATGTTGTTGATATGAAGATTAAGTTAAATTCGGGGACTCATAAGCATTAACATGGAAATAAGTGTGATCATAAGCATGAAGGGCATGATCATGATGAACATAAGCATGATGGGCATAAGCATGAAGGGCATGATCATGATGGGCATAAGCATGATGGACATAAGCATGATGGGCATAAGCATGATGAACATAAGCATGATGAACATGACGGGCATAAACATGATGGACATGACCACGACCATGATCATGATCACGACCACAAACATGACCACCACAGCCATGAAAGCATGAGCATGAGAGCCGCAGTCTTACACGCTTTATGTACATATTTAATTACTCAGCCGACATTATTCAAAGCATTGGCCTCATCATCGCATCAATATTCATCTTCTTCTATGGATCTGACATGGGCAAATAAATCACAGAATGGAACAATTGGCACTATTTCGACCCCGTATCCACAATAATCTTCACCATAATAATCTTCATCTCTACTTGGCCAATCACAAAGAACTGCTACTACATCATAATGTAAGCCACCCCCTCAAACTTCAAAGTAGATTTATTCCTATAAGAATTCCTCAAAGTATAAGGAGTCTGCAATGTGCACGATCTCCACATTTGGGATCTCAGACCAGGAAAAACTATACTTACTGCACATGTATTATCGAAATAGGGAAGAGAGAGACATGTCCTGAAATAGTTGACAGATATCTGCAGACATAAGAGAATATATCACTCTACATTTCAAATTGAGGAAGAAAGATGGAAGGATCACGAAGAATATATATTATGTCATCATGATATCCATTGATCAATTTGTGAGGTTCGGTTTGATTTTGTGGTGTTACGTGTGTTTATGTTTATGCATTTATGCATGGGCTTATCATATATATATGTATGCTGTTTCTATTTGTTATGTTATATTTATTCATTAGTGTGATTATTAACTGTAATTACCTATAATGAGAATATTCTCAATGCTAGTTTTAGTATTTTGAACTTTAGATACTTTCAAGCATAATTTTGTAGATTCTTCTGATGTTATTATTTGATGCAGATTAATTGCATCGAACATACAGAGATATAAAAATAATAAGATACTTTGGTAAGATAGTTCAGTCAGATATTTTAGTAGGTAACCCTCAATTTATGTCATCAGATTAATGTATTATTCGATTACTCTTTATATCTCATTCTTATCGATTACTTTGTTTATTTGAGCCTGAACTGCATTATATATTTGGTTTTGTTGGTTAGTTGATTGTTTGGTTGATTTGTTGGTTGATTGGTTGATGGGTAGCACTTTTGTTGATGCTTGCTTCATTGCATGACTGGATCCTGCTTATTGGATTCATTGTTCATATGTGATATAATTGTATAATTGAGGGATTTATTCAGTATTCAGTTGGGGTTGGGTTGGGGTTGGGGTTGGGGTTGGGGTTGGGGTTGGGGTTGGGATATATTTATAAAATTGGGGAATGGGAATTTTATATTTATATATTTATAAAATTGGGGAATGGGAATTTTATATTTATATATTTATAAAATTGGGGAATGGGAATTTTATTTATTTATTTTGGTAGGGATAGTGTAAGTATAATAATTTATCTACTTTCCTCCGCAATAGTGAAAGTTTACAATTAGATTTAAGTTGATAGAGGTGGCTCCAATATCACCTCTAATCATCAGTATTATAATGAGACATACGATGATATGATATGATGTTTCTTCATTCATGATCCATGATTCATGGAAATAAAGTGGTCAGCTTGTGTCTCTCGAGTAACTGCTCAGTTTTAAACTGAATACAAATTGACCCATTTCAAAAAATAACAGCTACTAAATAGACACTACACATTCCTTTACTCTTTGCCAATAGGATCTGTAATGCCAGTACCTATATACCCAATACATTAGTTGTAATCACAGTATGAGGAGATACTATACCCCCAATATCAATCACAATATCATAATTAAAAACAAACCTAAAAATCAGGCCAATAAATTGACGAACACATTATAACTTATATATATATATATTTTCATGCACTCTGATGAAATTTAATTGCAGATTGATTGTATTACTGATCTACCATACCATACCATAGCATATCACACCATAGCATAATATATAAGTATCAGATTAATTTCAGTTTAGTTAGTTGATGGACTTCTTCAAAAGAATCGGCACAGATAAACACAAATTCAAAGTATAGATATTCATTGGCAAGGTCTCTCTGAATGCCAAACTTAAAGGCGAAATCTATATTACTATCAAAAGGGGTATTCAAATGATCAAAGTATAGGCTAGCATAAAGTATCGACATAGCAGAAGATCTCCGTTTAATCAGATGGCACATGCAATTTCAATAAATAAATCTTAACATTTTAGGCATTGACCTTATTCTATGACCAAAGCGATAAAAAGTACCAGGAGAAATAAGTACCTATTTATTCAATATAACAAAGGGCGAAATCAGAATAATAATATTGACATCAAAAGGTGAAAAGAAGTTATTAGGGACCATTGATTTCGATGTTGCAACTTATGCGAATGGTGGGAAATAAACTTATCAGGAAACTAAAAAGGTTGGTGATAAGATAAAGGTCACATTGGAGTATGAGGTTTATATTAAATGTCTGGGGGATGCGAGTCAGACGAGCAAATCTGTTGAGAACCAATTAGTGAAGAAGAATAAGAAGGAACAAGAAGCTGAGAAATCTAAGGACAAATCTAAAGAAAAGGAAAAGTAAAAGGGTTCATCGAGTTTGTCGAAGTTTATGGGGATATTTGCAGGATCTAAGAATAGTGATGATTCGAAGTAAAAGCAAAAAGAAAAAGATAAACAAAAGTAAAAAACTAAAGAATAGCGCGGATAGTAAAAAGAAGACCCATAAACAAAACAAAACAAAACTAAAAAGACAGCTAAAGACTATGATAAATACCGCTCCAAATAAAAAAGACCATTATAAAGATAAACCCCATTTGAAGCCCCATCTAACAAGCAATAATCGCGAAACAAAACCAAACAATAAACCCTCGAATCCCCCATTAAAAAATAACCCAAGGATAAATCAAAGAAAGCCCCAACAACCCGCACATAAAAAATCCGCTAAAAACCCGATAGCAACAAACAAATCTCAAATTAGTCAGATTCCCAAAACGAATCAGATGAATAAAATCCCAATTCCAAGAATAAAAACCAAAAGAAAAACCTCGTCCAGAAGAATCAAAAGAATACAATGAGCGAATGGGAACAAAACTAAAAGACCTAAAGATAGATGTCAGAGAATATCAATAACTCCCCAATTTCGGCTTAGCCTATCTATTTCGACGAGGTCTATCGGGGGAAAGCGAGTAAATAAGCGGGCACGAAGATAACGAATAACTCCAACAAATAGAAATAAGCTTACAAAATGAGTAAAACTGGGAAATTAGGTTCTTACTAATAACTCTCGAAGGATATCAATAAATTTGAGAATGATGGCTCAGATAATTATTCAGATCGTCAACAAATATAATCACAACCACCTACAACTCAACAACCAAAAATAAAATCAAATAATAGTAACCCGAAAATATCCTAAAATTAATCAGAAGTATAAAAATTGAAACAAAAATGTAACGATAATCGCCTCTAAATTGACAATCTAAAGTAACAACTAAACAAAAGTAATTCATAAAACAGCAAACTCCAATAAAAAGTAACAAAGCTTTCAAAGAAGAATGAGTAATTAATGCAAACCATGGAATAATACGCAAACAAATAAAAACAAAACTTAATGAACAATCGTAATCTCTTCGAAACCGAAAGAGACTTCACTGACAATTACAATCAAAACAATCAAAAAGGCCAAAACTAACAACAACAACATATAAAACAACTCTAACATTAAAAAGGCGAACTACTCATAAAATTACAAGCGTCAAACTAAAAATACGACAGAGATTTCAAACGATACTAATAAGCCGTCGAGAATCTCGAATAATAAAAGAAATAACTAAACAATTCGAGTAAGATTTAATTGACAAAACTAAAGTAACAAATCCAATTGCAGAAATAATAATTGGCGAAATTCAGTGAAAAGTACTAATAAAGAGCAAACTAAACAAAAAAAGCGAAACAAAAGGAGAATCAATTGAGAGATCAGTTGGCTATTGCTCAGAATGGGTTATCTGAGCTTAAGCTTAAAATTGGAGAGAAACTAAATAATGCGAATTAGGATGGAAATCGAACTGTTATTGATATACTCACTGATTTGTATGATTGATTGATTTGTGTGGTGTTGGACATTATATGGGTATTCTGTTGAGTGTAGTGTAGTTTATTGTCAGTTTTATTAGTAGCATATTGTATATTGGATCAGTTATATTTCATTGTTAGGGGATAATAGTTACTCATTTATATATATATGATCATTTTATAGTTGTTTGTTTATATGTATGATCACTGATCAGATCCATTAATCCATCCAATAATCTGATCATTTATATTAGATCACACAGAAATGGTTGGGGTTGGGGTTGGGGTTGGGGTTGGGGTTGGGGTTGGGGTTGGGAATAAACCCAACCTCCAAAAAACAGTCATAAATTCTCTATCCAATAATAAACTAAATTTATTGCATTTAATTTACACATAGCCTATGAACAACAATCCCAAACCCTATAAATATCCAAAACTATTAAATACCATTCCCCATAAAGATCCCATTGATTCCATTTGATCCCATTACAAACCCATTACTAAATTCTGTCAATATATTTAAAAAAGCAACAATGAATATATATCTAATAGAACTTAAACCTCATTCGATAATCATATTAGTGAATACATAGACTCTCATTTCATGCGTTATTCATAAGACCAAGAACAGTATTCTATTTTTTATTTAGGAGTGCCTTCGCAGGATTGGAACAAAGGAAATATTAGCCACCTACCTATGATGCTATGCAGGGCGAGTTGCTACAAAAGGAGCCGATTTTTATCAATGGGACATTCTTTGAAGTTAATCACTCTGTCGACTGCTATGCAAGGAAGAGTTTGGCACATTGTTTGAGCATCCCCTTTTAGCATGATTTCATGCGTAAGCATTTTGTTATTGCTCATGCTGCATTAATTGGATATGCTTACTTATAACAAGATGAAGGTCTGAGACGAGGAAACTCGGAATCATTTATGAAAGAAGAAAACGATCACAAAAAGGATGACCAAACCATGAAATAAAACTTAGAATTGCTCCTGAATCGTTGCATCGGCGAAGAATTCTCAAACTCCGAAATGGAATAAATTAAATAATTTTTGACCGAACGTCCTGAAGTTGTGAGAATCATCATACTTCTTATGGGAGGCATTCCGGGGAAGTATGCCAAATAAATTCTCTATCTGACATATTTAACATTCCGTTACTTCATTTTATACGAGAAAAACAATTTGGTAAGACTTACACATTTTTAAATGGAGCTAACTTCCTTTATAGGTCGGTTAAAGTATTAAGTCTGTGAGAAAATTCCCAATTTCTATGCGCTAAGAAGCAATGACTAAGCATTCGAATAATTTCTAGACAACTATATTTATACGATAGGAATGATTGCCGCTGGGTCATTCAACAATAAATATTTCTCGAAGATCAAACACTCCTAGATAATGATGATGGAGGAGTAATTCCCTGAGATGAGGCCGAAGAATAAATAGATAAATTATCGCGTGTACAAAATTGCTTGGAGAGAAACCCGTCATGATCAAGATGACAGATGTATGCCCAAGAAGAGATGTAAAAGCGAATGATATTATAGCACATCTACTTTATAATGTTGTCATCATGCTATCATTTGTGTCATCATCATTAATTTGTTGTATGGATATACTTATAATTATTATAGAATAAATTGTTTATCTTCTTATTCTTCATTTGTATCGCATACACCTTAATTTGTTTGTTTCGCTTTTGAATTCGGTTTTGGAGATATCTGCACATTTGTTTAATATGTTTTGCAATATAGATGGAGGGGTACATTAGGTCAAATACAATTGGATACATTAATTATTATTTTACTTTTGAAACTTTTGATGTTAATTGTATATATTTTATTATTTAGTTATGCAGTTGCAGTTTAGAATTCGTTGAGAGATAGCGCATGAAAACTATGGGAACACTAAGTCATTAATTTTGTCCGTGTCAACAAAACAATCGAACAAATCCTCTGACTCAATTCATTTTAGTGTCATGTCTCCCATTTATCCTAGGCTTTAGTTTTATATTATTAATACTCTTCGAGTTCGCAAAGTGTTCGCTCTATTCATTAGTGCCATTATTGGGATTTTGATGAAATTGTTGCTAGTTGAATAGTTGGCTTTCAATTCTTCGGTTTCGTTATTTACAACAACAATCGCAGCATTTTGATAATTAATTCTGGATTTTGTGACGAAATCTTCATGAGACGATTATGAGAAGAACAATGAAAAATTGAAATTCCTAGGATTGCTAGTAAGTTGGGTGATAGTTAGATGAAGACAGTATGAATACCCACGGTATCCGACGCATCCTCAGCATCCTCCGTATCCTCCGTATCCTCAGCATCCTCGGCAACCTACTTATCTTCAGCCTCCTCCGTATCCTCGGTATCCTACTTATCTTCAGCAATTTCCTTATCCTCGGCATCCTCAGCATCCTCCTTATCCTTGGCATCCTCAGCATCCTACTACTTATTCTCAGCATCCTCCTTCGTCGGTATCCTGCTTATCCTACTTATCCTACTTATCCTACTTATCCTCAGCATCCTCCTTATCCTCGGCATCCTCCTTATCCTCGGCATCCTCAGCATCCTCCTTATCCTCGGTATCGTCGGTATCCTACTTATCCTACTTATCCTACTTATCCTCAGCATCCTCCTTATCCTCCTTATCCTCGGCATCCTCGGTATCCTACGCATTATGTTTCGACTAGTTGTTTTGTTCCTATTTGTTAACTTATTCATCTGCTTGACCGTTGAGTACACATGTATTAAAATCCGTCGGATTGATAATAAAGTCATCTAAAAGAATATAATTATGAGCCAGCAAACAAGACAATCTGAAAGATAGTCGAGTTGACATTTGTATTGGCTGATGAGATGAATAAAGTTATTTAAATTCACGTTATATTTCAGAATAGTTTTGTATTTCAGGATCAGTGCAAAGTACCTAAGCTACATGAGAATGTATGTGCACATTCGGCGAATTACCAACAGAACAAGATTTGTGCAACTCAAACTCAATATAAATTGATGAATGCACAATGCATATCATAGTTATGTGAATGCAGCAGGCAAGTTCTTGAGTGTGAGCACTTGCTGAATTTATTCTATTGGCGTACCACGATTTAATATTTTATTAATTGATGAGTAATGCATATTTTCATTTTTTTTATCTATTTCATGGAATTTATTTATTTGCTTCTTTATATTTCTTTTTGTTTCTCTATTTTATATTTATATTTTAGGTCTTCCTCGAAATTTTCGCCGGCTTTGAGTCCATTGCACATGTTTCTTTGCCATTTCCGCTCACAATTTTGCTACTGCTGTTTATTTTAGTGTATAACATTTAAACTTAATATTAATAATGTTCGATGCTATTTTCCTCTCAGAGTCACCTTCCTCGATAAGTATTATAAACCAATTACAACTATCTGATGGTCAATGCCCGAACTGTAATCTTCTCATTTCAATTGATGATCATCAATCAAGTGACCATGACCGAGATTTGTGCTGAAATTGACTGAGATCGCGCGATTTACAATTGAATGCAATCGATATAAAGTCGCTGTTTCATCTTCGAATTTATTATAATCTGACACTTTTATGTTTTGAAGATTAGAAAATGTTACCGAGCTGTGTGAGCGGCTGAGCTGCTTTGAACGAAGTCCGATCCAAATTATTATTAAAGATTGGTATTTGTTTAGAATTCTAAACAACTGTTCGCTATGTAATTACAGTTTGAACTCAACGGAAAGAGTCTGTGATCTGCCGATTCAGATTATCAAATTATCGATGAGTTTTCAACTGAGCAATTAATTGATTTATTTTATAATGTGTGAACATATTTCATCAGCATACATACATTGCATATCGGATATTTTGTCAATGGATTATCATACGTTTTGATGATCACATTTGGATGTTAGCTTTGGGAAATGATAACTGAAGCATCTGTTTCGCACTATTGGGGTCTTTGATTTGATTGTTCCCTAAATATATGTGATAATTACGTAACCAAAGATAGGTCAGATTCTTCCAATCTGCTTTGCTCAGATACTGACATCCTTCATTGCTGATTTGATTGTTCCCTAAATATAACTGATAATTACCTAAGTAAAGAGTGGTCAGATTCTTCCAATCTGCTTTGCTCAGATACTGACATCCTTCATTGCTGATTTGATTGTTGTCTAAATATAACTGATAATTACCTAAGTGAAGAGTGGTCAGATTCTTCCAATCTGCTTTGCTCAGATACTGACATCCTTCATTGCTGATTTGATTGTTGGCTAAATATAACTGATAATTACATAAGTGAAGAGTGGTCAGATTCTTCCAATCTGCTTTGCTCAGATACTGACATCCTTCATTGCTGATTTGATTGCTCTCTAAATATAACTGATAATTACGTAAGTAAAGAGTGGTCAGATTCTTCCAATCTGCTTTGCTCAGATACTGACATCCTTCATTGCTGATTTGATTGTTGTCTAAATATAACTGATAATTACATAAGTAAAGAGTGGTCAGATTCGGCATAGTGCAGTGATCGGCAATGAGTTTGATTTGGTTTGTACTCACATTACAACCACCGAAACTAATGTTGGTCGTCTTCATTTCAATTTTTGGCAGTTACAGCCTTTCGAAGTCTCCGAGGATTGCGCAGAGAGGTCCTAATTCCTTTTGAGTCAGTGACAGTGGAAATTTGTTGATTGCTGATTTCTTTTCCTACAGTTACAATGGAAATTTGTTGATTGGGGCCCTAATTTATTCTTCCTCCATCTGATTCGTTTTCTCCCATAGTTTTCTTTCCTCCGCCCATTCGTTTTTGAGTTGCTGAATGAGGACCGTTAATTAATCTTTTTACTGTTTTATTTCTGTTATTATTTTTTATTTTTCGAGCGCCGATTGCTACACTCTTGCAATTTATTTTTGCTGCTGGATTATCTTTTATTATATTTTTTTTCGCACTTCTTTTTATTCGTACAGCCATTGGCTTTGTTTCGAGCTCGATTCTGAGAATTATCGCTGTTTTTATTACAGCTTCGTTTCCAAATAGGCCAACTTTTCACGGAGACGATTGAGCTCTCCGATGTCTGCGCTTTGAGCAGGCTTCGCATTATTTTTGCTTGCCATATTTCGGAGTCTCATCAGCTCCGATATTATTGGAGAAATATCGATAGGCTACTCCACGAACCCACGGAGAACCACAGCTTTGTCATCTGAAATTTTTTTCCAGAAAACGATAACTGCTTTTTCAGTATTAACTCCGAAGTATTTTCCTTTCCGAAGGTAGTCAAAGAATTCCTGAGCGCCTCCGAACCCTTTGAAAAAAGGGTCTTCGTGATGGAGACTGCAGGCGTACCTTTTGATTTCGAATCGCTTTTCGATCGCGATCGACATAATTAGTTTGTAGGCGTTTAAGGCGGTGTCGCGCTGGAGGATGAGTTGGAAGTCATCTTCTTAGTGAAGGACCATTTTCATTTCCATTTCCATTTTCATTTCCATTTTATTGCTGTAGCTTTAGTGCATTGGCTGTTAGATAAGTTGAGAAAGAATATATGAAATAGAAAAATGCCGATGATTAAAATGAATGCCAAAGAATTAGCTTTGGTTCAGTGCACTATGACACTTTCGTAGTGATTGTGTGAAACTGTGCATTGCTTTTATGCTTCTTTGTAACGAACTCGAAGTCGTTAGAGGAAAAGCTTCAAAATGCTCAAATTATTGAAAAATGCATCGATGCCTCGCTCGGAATGAGTCTGAAGCAAGCAAAACGATATTAGAATCATGAAAAAATGTGTTGATGCGAGAATGTGCTTCGGCAATCATACTTATTTCAACAGAATAACAAAGACTTATAATGCTTTCAATGTAACGATAAATTCATTATCTAATTATCTTATTCTTGAATTATTAATTAACTTATTATCCTATTTGTTTATGTAATTTTATTGTATTGTATTGCATTGTATTGTATTTAATATTACTGTATTTTATTTTATTTAATATTATTAATCTTCTTCGAAAAGGGGGAAAGGACCTACGCGGTTGCATTAACTAGGAACGATTAGAAAAAGTGGAGATACGTCTTGAAAAACTATCTGAACTAGCGAAGATTTCATGAGAATTTCAAAGCGTTGAAGAAGATAGGGAAGGCAATTTCGCTTCAGTATACTTAGTGGAGGAGAATGAGAATAAATTGCGATATACAGTCAAGGCCTTTTCGAAAGAAAGAGAGTGCTTATGCGAACTAAAAAGGAAAGTAATGCCTCATCAAGGAAATAAAAGTCATACGCATAACAACCTTTTGAAACTCGACTAAGTCTGCGAATCAGATAATTCGCTATATATCGCCTTCGAACTCCTCTAGGGAGGCGCCCTTCATGATAAAATCAAAGTATTTCATCGATTAAGCCTAGGAAATGAAAGTATTCTCTGCGAAGGAAACTCAGAAAATGGTGAATAGGCTGCTCGCGGGACTGGCTTCCATATATGTTCTCAGCATCATTCATCGGGATTTGAATCCTCAAAACATCTTGCTCAGGTCCAAGGATGGTTTAGAGTGCGTTATTGCAGATTTTGGACTGGCTGAGTTCTCTTCTGAAGGAGTATCTGTCTGTCAGATGCGGCACTTCTGGATATGTGACTCCCTAGGTCATTAACATCAAAGATATGAAAGCGAAGTCGAAGTATAGTTATGTCTGCGACATGTTCAGCCTGGGGCTAATCTTCTATATATTTATATTTGGAGTAAGCCCCTTCAACAAGAAGACCTAGAATGAAATACATCGGATTCATTGATACAGATGCTTTGCCCGTCCGACAGCTTGAGCAAATAATTTCTATGCATCGAACTGATCAAGAATGTTAATTTCTTTGCGTGGCAGTGAGGCAGTTTAAACATATTCGAAAAGTCATATTCGAGCCCTTCGATACCCGAAGAGTTGCTTCTTCAAATAATAGCCTGTTTTTTATCATCAATCCCAAATATTTAATTACTATGCATTGGTTGATTTATTGTGTATTGGTAATTGAGTAAAGATAATTTTGTTATTACATTATTTCTGTTCATATGAAATAGATTATTTATAGGTTTAATTTAGATTGTTATTATGTTGCTGAAATGGATCACTATAGTCATTATGGGGTTGGGGTTGGGGTTGGGGTTGGGGTTGGGGTTGGGGTTGGGGTTGGGA
>NW_028282903.1:0-7743 GCF_059751285.1 Brachycentrus maculatus | reverse complement strand
CAAACGCTCACAAACTAGACATGGGATCGATTAAAAATCTAAATAATTAACGAGTTACACCTTATAGCTTCCCACGAGTAGAACAAACTTTAAAAAAGTTTTCATATTTATCGTTCATCAAAATAGTTTAACTATGAATATGAGGTTTTTGATATTTTCGAACTAACTCACTTACCATCTCACCGCTTCCCCGCAGAGGTAGGCAGAGAGAATCGAACGCCACACTACTCTGTCTTTGCAAACATTCTTCGCCTCTTCTACATTCATGCATCTCCACATACATACCAGACTCCTGACCCGGCCGCTTTCAAGTATTTGACATACATTATTTTGTCAAGTGTTCCTCGGTCTTCCTCTGCTTTTTTTCAATATGGTTTTGAAAAGAAAAGAGTTATTGAGAGGTAAAGAGTAAAAAATATTCAAATGAAATTAAATAAAAAAAAAAAATATTCGTTTTTATTTTTAACAAAAATACTTAAATTTCATACTATTTCTGTGAGCCTAAGCGGATCATTATTAGAAATAGGTAGCAAATTGTGGTAGAGTGGGTTCGAACCGCGAGACTCTTCACACACGTGTAACATTCACCAATTCTACCCATTATTGACAATCACACAACTCAAATTCTTGGAAGCTCTCTCTCTCTCTCTATATATATATATATATATATATATATATATATATATATATATATATATATATATATATATATATATATATATATATATATATATATATATATATATATATATATATATATATATATATATATATATATATATATATATATATATATATATATATATATATATATATATATATATATATATATATATATATATATATATATATATATATATATATATATATATATATATATATATATATATATATATATATATATATATATATATATATATATATATATATATATTATATATATATATATATATATATATATATATATATATATATATATATATATATATATATATATATATATATATATATATATATATATATATATATATATATATATATATATATATATATATATTATATATATATATATATATATATATATATTATATATATATATATATATATATATATATATATATATATATATATATATATATATATATATATATATATATATATATATATATATATATATATATATTATATATATATATATATATATATATATATATATATATATATATATATATATATATATATATATATATATATATATATATATATATATATATATATATATATATATATATATATATATATATATATATATATATATATATATATATATATATATATATATATATATATATATATATATATATATATATATATATATATATATATATATAATATATATATATATATATATATATATATATATATATATTATATATATATATATATATATATATATATATATATATATATATATATATATATATATATATATATATATATATATATATATATATATATATATATATATATATATATATATATATATATATATATATATATATATATATATATATATATATATATATATATATATATATATATAATATATATATATATATATATATATATATATATATATATATATATATATATATATATATATATATATATATATATATATATATATATATATATATATATATATATATATATATATATATATATATATTATATATATATATATATATATATATATATATATTATATATATATATATATATATATATATATATATATATTATATATATATATATATATATATATATATATATATATATATATATATATATATATATATATATATATATGTATATATATATATATATATATATATATATGTATATATATATATATATGTATATATATATATATATATATATATATATATATATATATATATATATATATATATATATATATATATATATATATATATATATATATATATATATATATATAATATATATATATATATATATATATATATATATATATATATATATATATAATATATATATATATATATATATATATATATATATATATATATATATATATATATATATATACATATATATATATATATATATATATAAATATATATATATATATATATATATATATATATATATATGAACCAATTTAGAAACCTTGTTCTTGAATCACTAGAACTTCACAAGAGACATCTATTAGTGAGATGAAAAAACGCTTTTTACTGAGCAGAAACTCTTATATCAGTATGTGAGGTCCGAATCCTGGATTATAATCACATACACGAGAAACGCCAGAAAATATCATCTTCATTTTTATTATTTAAGCTTATAATTTGACCAGGTAATTTATTTACAACATTTTGAGTGTGTCAAGTATTTGGACACACTCAAAATGTTGTAATATGGGGATATCGATATAGTCAACTCGATCAGTAGAACAAACTCTGAACAAAGGTCCTATATTAAAAAAAAGTTCCTATGTTTTCAATATTAAAAGCATTAACTTTGAGGATTATATTGATATATTAATTTGAGAAATAAAAAAACTTTGTTTTTTGATCCACTCACATCCACTCTTTTTCATCACATCAAGTCTTTTTTTTCTCAAAATAATATATACAAAGTTCTTATATTAAGATAAAATAATGAAATCAACCACCTGTGTAAGATAAACGAAAAAATCTAGTCTTTTATTGCCAACACGAGTGTCAAAACTTTAGACACTGATTTATAATTCGCGAATTCGTGATCTAGTTGTCTAGTGGTATACAGCCGCTATATTTATTGCCACCAGTGTATCGGCAAGGCAGGGCACAGAATACAATTTAAAACCTCTCAATTAGCAGGCATCTAAAACAGTGTTCCGCAAAGTGTGTGTCGCGGCACACTGGTGTGCCGTGGTGACTAGCTGGTCCGCTTACCGATAAACGAGCAAGAAGAAGAAATCTTCTCCTCTTCATCTTGTTGTAGGCCTTGTGGCCTGTTTTTAAGAGGGATTAGCCTCTTGCGGTGTCGATTCCCAGCTATTGACCCATCTCTTTGGTAGTCTGCCCGGGAGTCGTCTACCATGGGAGGTGTACAGTTCGATGTGGGGGAGTCTGGGTGGTTCCATTCTCCTCACATGCGCATACCATTGTCTCCTTCGTTGCCTTCCCCACTCAACGACATCTTCGATCTCGCATATTTAAGCAGGCTTAGATTTTGTGTAATATACGTTTTGGCACTATTTTATATTAAAAAATTAAGATAGTTTTTTTACTAATTGATTTATTTCATAGATACATACATTTTTTTTACTATATATATATATATATATATATATATATATATATATATATATATATATATATATATATATATATATATATATATATATATATATATATATATGTATATATATTATGGCTCTTTAGGCGTGGCCTGTGTTGAGCCGAAATACTTACATGTTAATAATTTTTTAAATATTTATTATTACTATTTTTTTTTTAATTATCAGATAAATTACATCACATACAATATATACAATAACAATTTACAGTATAAAGGTTTTACAATAAAATAATTACACCTGGACTTTAATTAATTCACTTTCTACCTTGTCCCTTCCAACGAGAAGCAACCATCGACGGACACTGTTCTTAAAGACATGATCACTACTGGAATTCATAATGATATTGGAATTCTTTATATTAAATAAACTGTTTTTATCTTTGGTGTACCTCTAAATTTTCTTTATTTGGCAGGTGTACCTTTAACAGAAAAAGTTTGCGAAACACTGGTCTAAAATATGGACCGATTGTATCGCCATTTGGTGCATTTAATATTATATTTTAATTAAGGAGCACACGATCATTTGGTTGGGTGTATTCGACTGTATTTCCATTACGAATGCGGAGTTGGTGTATGACAAATGAGACACGCGTTTCTAATGGCACGCCCACAAGTATTGTTAGTATGTAGTGTAGTCGTTTCCGTTTCATATGGACCAATGTCCAATTAAAAAAAAAAACAAAATGTTTTTTGTGTAAATAGTAACCTAATTATAGTAATTGTAGTGGATACGCCGAGTTGAAGGGTCGAGTGGAGGATAGAGTAGAAACGAGCGGAGAATGTATGGACTGAATGCAGTCGAAACATGCGGTAAAAAAATTAATCGCAAATTTAATTTTCTTTAAACCTAGGAAACATTTGGGGTAATTGAATTTTTTGAATTTTTTCATAATTGAAGTAATTGAATAAAAAAATAGTTTTTCCTTGAAATAAATATAATATATGGTTGAAAAGAATACAAATATTGAAAGGTAAGGAGTTAAAAAATTATAAAAATATTTTTTCAATATACACTTACTTATATTCTAAAAAACAAGAAATCCTAAATATATTCTAAAAAAAGTCGGGCGTGAAGTGACAACCGGCTCCCAGCGCAGCCGGACACTTAATGAATTCTATTAGTGCGAGTAAGGCTTTAGGTAGATTTTCGTTTCTTCTAGCTAATGTCATGTTTCATTTTAATCTGTGTTGGGAACGGGAGGGAAAATCTAGTGTGGGCCAATCAGGAACTTGTCAGCATTTGCTCATTGCTGGGAGGAAACCACGTTGCACTCCTCAGGAGAAGGCGGACTGTTGACTGTCGTCATCAGACCTTCCGTTCCACTAGAAGAGGATTCGGCATTTAGTGTCCTAGCTTGGTTTATGGTACCAATGTCCTTCACAAGTTTCATCACATATCGCTCACTCCTTTCAAGAACGTCATAAATCAAAAATCGACAATTTTCAGTTGTGCATGTTTTCGGAATGCCCAGAAAATGTACTGTATCCCAGCAAAAGAGGCATATTTTTAACTTAATATTTACCCGCTACAGGGCAGAAAGTGTTGTTTTTTCATTTTGAGGAAAAGGTATTGTTTTATTATTTTTTTAAATAAACTAAATATTTTTCAAATAGAGAAAAAACCTTCAGGTTTTACCTAAAAATATTTGTTGCATAGTAAAAATTTCGATAAGTGGCTTGATATATATTTTTAATACATTGTATTACATTTTTAAACTTTAAAAACGTTCTCCTGAAAAATCAAGTTTTTTGATTTATGACGTTCTTGAAAGGAGTGAGCGATATGATACCACCTCTCGGGAGAGTTCCTTATGATAAAAGGATAATTACTGATTTGGTCCTGTTATATAATATTCTTAATAATTTTTTGGACAGCCCTGATCTCCTAAATCAAATAAAGCTTAGCGTGCGTCGAAGAGGTACTAGGAAAAAATCTGTATTCGCAGTATTTGTACATAATGCAAACTATACCAAGTTCTCTTTGATTCCGCGGCTTCACATGTTAGCCAATGCTTTTGATAGTATAGATTTATTTAATATATTGTTATCCACTTGAGGTCTGTACTTTCTCAGCATTTCTTCTCCATGTTTTAATGGATAAATTTAAACGTTGTGTTTCACTCTCTCTCGCTGCTTGCTGATAGTGTGTGAAGGAGACGTGTATTTCTCAGTGGTTACTATTTGATAATTTATTATTACTTTATGTTTAAGAAATTAAGAATTCTTGTCTCTTATTAGTATATTTTTATATTTGAAATTGTATATATGTATTATGTTAGAGGCTTTAGCCGTTCAATAAATAAATAAATGAACTATCACGGATTCTATCACTCACCCAAACTCCTGCAACGCTCCTTTAGCTTTGTCGTTGAAAAAAAAACACATTCAAATTTGGAGTTGAGTACGTTTCAAACTGGATCCACGATATGTGTTAATGCGTTTGAAATGGTTTCAGTAGGCATTAAATCATCTTAATAGAAATAAGTGTTGCAACTGAAATATATTCGGTCATATTGTTAAGTATAAGGTACCTACAACCTCGTCTTCAGGTTGTAGGTACCTTCTGTCATGGACAACGTCATCTAGGAAATGTCTTCGAATCGTGTTATCTTTCTGCAGCATCCATGAATTTTTTGGTCTTCCTCTAGATGTCTTTCGAGTATATGATCAAGTTCTCTGTGTCCTGTGTACCCATACCATCTTAATTGTCTTTCCTCTACGTTACTATTATATATATATATGTATATATATATATATATATATATATATATATATATATATATATATATATATATATATATATATATATATATATATATATATATATATATATATATATATATATATATATATATATATATATATATATATATATATATATATATATATATATATTTATATATATATATTTTTATATATATATATTTATATATATTTCATTTCAAGCCCTTATCCGCACCCCAATGGTGCATAGGGCACTGCATCATATAAACGCAGTGTTATCTTGATCGTTAACACATGAAGGAAAGGTGATCAGCCCTTCGCTTCAGGTACCAGTCCAGGGTAATATGGAATAAATATTAGATTTAAAAAATCACTTTTATTTATTTGACCCCCCTGGGAATCGAACCCGGGACCTCCAGAACGGTAGCCGAGTGTGCTGACCATTACACTACGGAGGCGGACAATATATATATATTTATATATATATATATATATATATATATATATATATATATATATATATATATATATATATATATATATATGTATATTATATATATATATATATATATATATATATATATATATATATATATATATATATATATATATATATATATATATATATATATATATATATATATATATATATATATATATATATATATATATATATATATATATATATATATATATATATATATATATATATTAAGTACCATCTCATTGAGCAAAGTATGTTAGATTTCTCTAATTTGAATAACGTTTCATTTCAAATCATATTGAAAAAGTTTCACGCGAAGATTGATAAGATGGGATTGGAATTGATGTCTCGGAAGACGTGTTAAATGTGTAGATACATTACAGATAATGATATTATTTATCTCGCAGCGACATCTCGATGGCGTGGTTCAGTGAAGTCGACATTTTAGTTCATTCGTTTTTAAATAAATTACCTTCTCCTGAGCTAATCGGATCACATTTGTGACACTTTAGACTGGTCTAATAAGCCATCTTTTTAAAACAAATTAAAGGGAATTATAGGGAAAACACAAGACGTTAATTAATAATAATTTTTATTTATTTGTGACTAACGGTTTCGGAAAATCCTTTCATCATCAGGTCAATAAAATTAATTTGATTTTAATTTAAATTTTAATGACCTGATGATTGAATGATTATCCGAAACCGGTAGTTACAAAAAGTGTTTATAAAAGTGGTATTACACAAAGTAAACAATGGATGGTAAGGAGAGTGTTTTATTACCATACCACAATGCTATCAATGTTTTTAATAAACAAAATATTTTGTATATTTAGCAACCACGTATTCAAATAGGTATTTTGTAAAAAAAATCAATAAAAAAATGGAGTTCTACAAATTACACGCCAAATAAATAAATAATTTATAATGTATATTACTACGACGAGTCTGCAACGTACTCATCACATGGACCTCGAGAAAAACAATATATCATTTTGTGTTTTCCTGAAGAATTAAAAAGCGTAGCGGATATGAAAGGTTAACTATGATAAGATGGGCCATTTTACCCGCGACACTAATGATGTCGAATAAATCTCGAAGGTCGCCCCAAAAACACTCACTGAAATATTATCTAAAGGTTAAATCACTCACA
>NW_028282902.1:0-15377 GCF_059751285.1 Brachycentrus maculatus | reverse complement strand
GCCTATGACAGATTATAAAGTATTTATATTGACAGGCGCCGTGGTGTGGTTGGGTAGACGCTCGACTGCGAAACTTGCGTGGAGGGTTTGATGCCCGCCAAGTGCAAAATAAATTCAAGAAACATTTATTTTAAATTGGTCTGGATGTTTGTGATGTATTTTTCACATTTACCTTTTCTATCCTTACTATCCTACCTGCAGACAAGCTTAATAATGTAGAAGCTTTAATTCCTTTTTTTAAAATGTCCCGTAAACGGCTAGACTTCCATATTATTGAAAAATCTTGCTATATATCACATACATAACTACTGTTTGGAGACGAACCCTGAATTCGTTAAACATTTTAGACATATTCAAAATATTGTTGGGAATTTTGTGAAAACCCAGTAGTTTAAGAGGAATTTAAGCAATCATGCTTTATGACTGCGACTGTGAGAGATCTCAAAGATAGCGCCGAATAAAGTTGTAGGGTAAATTAGGTTTAGTACATGTTAGGGCCATGGCATTAGTACACCCACCTCACTAGGGTGGGACCCACCCTAGTGAGGTGGATGTTCCGCTAGTGAGGTCGGTGTCCCGTTGTAATGAGTACCTACCCCGGTCTCAGTTTGAGGTCACCCGTCAACTGCAATGCTATGCAGACGAAACGGGGTCGAATGTGACAAGAGTGTGGAATTTCGGGCTATATATATGGTATAGACGGAAATTTGAAACAAACAAGAACAGAAAATACTTTTTTTATCTTTTTATTTATTTTTTTAATTTTAATTATTTCTTGAACGTTTTTCGCAGGTAATTTGTGGCACATTTTATAAACTTTATAAAAATGTACAACAAAGTGAATTTGGAGTTGACGTATTGGCTACGCAATGCACAATAAAAACAACATTTAAGTTTTTAAATCATATTTTTTAAATTATATTTTTATACGGTGTACAGGGAAGGGTAATTAACTATGAGCGTTTCAATGTTTAAGAATTTAGTACATAAACCCTAATGATGACAAGGTTCTTGTCGAAACCGGTTGGATAAAGTGTACCAATAAAAAGTGGTTAAAACAAAATTGTTTTATTTTATAAAGTTTTTGTATATTATAATGACAATTACAAAAAAAATATAAAATATAAAAATAAATATAAAACTTGTTTTCGGTGAAAATGTTTATAACCTTTTTAAATGGAAGATGCGTTTATAATTTACCTTGCTTAGTATGTATAAGGTTAAAAGATCAATTTAAAATATATTATGATAACAATTACAAAAAAAAGTAATATGAATTTTAAAAAGATCGTGTATTCTGTAAAAAAGTTTGTTTTTTTTTTAAAATGGGAAATGCGTTAGTTGTTTACCTCGCTTATTATGTACAAGGTTTATATATCATTAAATGGATTTTTGTTTTTTCTTAAAATAAAATAATTTAAAAAAAGATGTTTTATTTTAATGTGTGTTGAGAACAGGAGGGATAATCTAGTGTAGACCAATCAGGAAATAATAGAATAATAAGTTGAGAATTTAAAAACTCCAAGAAAACTCTCAAAAACTTCCCCGGAGTGATAGGCAGAGAGAATTGAACCCCATACTAGTCTGTCTTTGCAAACATTCTTCGCCTCTTCTACATTCATGCATCTCCTCATACATACCCACCGATTATTTCGACTCCTGACTCAGCCGTTTTAAGTATTTGACTTACCAGACTTTGTCAAGATTTCCTCGGTCTTCCTCTGCTGCTTTTCCCAAATCCATTCGCCTCATAATTTTGTTCTTCCGTTCTTTCCTCATTCATACGTCCCACATGTCCAAATCATCTCAACACACCTTTCTTAATTTTATCAGTAATTCATTGATTTTTTTACACCAGTAAATTTATTTTTTATTCTAACCAACTTAAAGAAAATACGAAAAATTACATATTATTTCTTGATTTTTAATGGGTACTTTTGTTAATATGTTAATTTTTGGTAACGTTGAAAATGTGTATTTCAAAAATTTCAAGAATACGTCCATTATTCAAATTGTCTTTCAAATTCGATCTGTTGAACCTTAAATAATGAAAATTTAAAATGAATTTTCTCTCTCGATTCAAATTAGGAACACAATGAGTCTTTGTTCGAAATAAGTCTTTGTGCGAAATTTGTTTATTTCGAGGCATTTATTTGGAATTGTGACTGTATTTTAAATAAATTAAGATGTGTGTATTTGAAGATTTTAATGAAACATAAAATATTAAATATACTTGAATGATTTAGACTCTAAAGATGTTTATAAATGATTATTATTAAGTTCGTAATTTAATATGGAGTCAATTATTTTATTAATGATCGATGTTTGAATTTCGATAATTGAAATACATATACAATTATTGAAATTCTTATTAAATTTTTGAAATGTAAGCATTGTTGGTGTGTAAAAAATAAACTCTTACTGAAAAAAAAGCAAAATTAAAAAAAATCATTGAAAATATAATTCAGTTGTTTAAATGGAAAAGTCGCCAAAATGGATTGAAATAAAAATGCTATAATGCTTTAAAGTCTAAAATTTCTTAAAGCTTCTTTTTAAGACTAATTTGTTATTTTGGCACAATGTTATATTTGACTTATCTTAAAAAATAAAAATGGCAATGTTTGTTAAAAAAATATATTTTGTAAAACTGTTACTAGTAGTTTTATCCACATACTTAGTAAAAAAAATTACAATGGCAGTGCCAGCTGTTAGAAGAAACAGCAACACTTACAACACTAAATATTTCTCATGGCAGACAGTGTGTACAGCAGACGACCTGTTTAACTACATGGACGAAATTATCTCCGACATACGTTGTAGCGGGAATGCCGAGTTGAAGAGACGAGCGGAGGATAAGAACGGATGGAGACTGACCATGAAAGAAGCGAACCAATCATCAGAATGATTGTAACCTTCGAATAATAATATTTTAACATGACAAGCCGAATAATACAAATAAATGAGCTATGTGTCAAATATTTATTGAATTGAGATATTGAATCCATTGTATCTATTGTATTGTTTTAAGAGATCAACCATATTAATTTATTTTAAGCTAAACAAATTTATTATTATTTTTAAGACAAATTAGCTAAATATGCTGTAAATCCTTATACGTAATATGCAAGGAGAATTTACTAAGGCAACTAATAAATAGCATAAAAACCACGGAGAAGAATTTGATAGTTAGTTTTAGATTTTAAAATGAAGAAAAATAAATCTTTCTTGCCTTGTCCCGGGACTGTTCCCAGAATCCCGGGAATGACTTTTACAATTCTAATGAAATCCCAGGATAACAAAAAAACGTCGGGAATATTTTATCTACTCCAATTATTAGTCCTAACACCTACAGTAAGGAGGCGCACATACAATTATGAAAAAAATTACAACATTTTGAGTGTGTCCAAATACTTGTTCACAAATCTGGATTATTTCCAATTATAGATAATCCTGATTTCTGAACAAGTATATGGACATACTCAAAATGTTGTAAATAAATTAACTGGTCAAATTATAAGCTCAAATAATAAAAATGAAAATGATATTTTCGGGCGTATGTATGTATGTGATTATAATCCAGGATTCGGACCTCACATACTGATATAAGAGTTTCTGCTCAGTGAAAAAGCTTCTTTTCATCTCACCAATAGATATCTCTAATGAAGTTCTAGTGATGCAAGAACAATGTTTCTGAATTGGTTCATATACATATATAGAACTTCCAAGAATTTGAGTAGTGTGGTTGTCAATAATGGGTAGAATCGGTGAATTTTACACGTATGTAAAGTGATCACTTAAACCAGCCTATGACGCTTGTCAGCCCCGTAAATCCCCAGACTTCCATATTCTTCATCATCTTTGATGAGATGTCAAAAAGTAATATGAAAATAACTCCTGTAATTGGAGATAATCCAGATTTTGTGAACAAGTATTTGGACACACTCAAAATGTTGTAAATAAATTATCTGGTCAAATTATAAGCTTAAATAATAAAAATGAAAATGGCATTTTCTGGCGTTTCTCATGTGTGTGATTATAATCTAAGAGTTTCTGCTTAGTAAAAAGCTTCTTTACATCTCACCAATAGATGTCTCTAGTGAAGTTCTAGTGATTCAAGAACAAGGTTTCTAAATTTGTTCATATATATAGAACTTCCAAGAATTTGAGTAGTGTGGTTGTCAATAATGGGTAGAATTGGTGAATGTTACATACTTCCATATTCTTCTTCATCTTTGATGAAATGTCAAAAAATAATATGAAAAAAAAAGTATTTTTTTATATTTCCTTCCCTATTTTTACTATTACTAGAGGCTTTGCTTTCATCTTTGATGAGATGTCAATTTTAAAAAAAAAATCAGTTTGCACCATCTTCGATCGATTATTTAATAGACTTTCTTCGCCTCCCATTGGTTCCCGCCGCGGGAATTGAATTAAAATTAAAAGGACGGAACACTTGCTTGGGTGCCCCCTTATTGGATTAGGGCCGCGGAACTTTGTGGAACTTTCCCAGACCAAAATAAAAGGAATCGACGCAATAATAATGCTAGCAATTATTAGATTTGTAACAAACAGAATGTTTTCATGGCGCGCTAACTCGATTATTCCTTTCCACGGTTTCTATATTTTCCAGGAACATTTGTGCACACTGATGTATAACATTGTTATGTAAATATCTCTCTGACTCTCTTCGGTATGCAACCAATTCGCTCCATTTGTATAATATGCAAATACTTTTTAAACCGGGTGTACCTACGATCCAGTGCCTTCTATAATGAATACAAAGAGTGTCATATATTTTTTATTATTATTTTTTATTTTTTATTTCTTAAATTAGCTTATATTACAACTTATATAAACCATTATTATATACTTATTCTCAATATTGTTAATATTTAAAGCATTTACTTTGTGGTTAGACATTTTTACTAATTTATTTTTTTGCACAAATGTTAATAACATTAGTATATAACTAATAATATTAGTACATGTATATTATAAGTATTAACGGTGAGTGGTTATAACCTTATATTTTTAACATTTTTGTAAAAAAATAAATAAGTGTTATTTACACTTAATCAACATCATCTTTATATATATTTACATCTCCTTACAGTAAACAAAACATTTATTTTTAAATTCTTTCAGACTCTTTTCATTCTTCATATATTCATATCTGATCATACATTTTCAAACCCTTATACATTAAATAATTTTACGATTCGTTTTTTTTCAAAAATGGCAGTCTTATTTTATCCTTATTTCCAGGAATATGTTCATGACAATTTTTTTAACACTTTTTTATCCTTAAAATATTTCGGCAAATTATCGTTAAAAAAATTATGTAAGTTCAGCAATTTCGGCTCTCGTATTATCGATTATGACTTGTTATCACTGATACATCAATAAACCATAAATTCACTAAACTGAAACATTTTTGATCTGGAAAATCCATTTCATTATTACATAAAAAAATATCTATATTGTGAATAAATGTGTTTTTGTCTCATACGAATACATGAACACTAATCATTAAAAATTTAAAAACAAAAATTACCGTTTTACAATATTGGAAAATATACAAAGTTTTAATTGATCCATTTTTTCGATTAATATTTCATTTATTTTTTCGTAGATACTTTGTGGCACATTTAATGAACTTTATTTTTGGTACTTTTCCTCAATCACTTTCGACAAGAACCATTTCATCTTCAGGAATAGAGATGAAGATATATATCTAGTACATGTCTATCCATGAAGATGACTAGGTTTTTGTCGTAATCGTTTGGAGAAAAGTAACAAAATTAAAAACGGTTAAAAACAGAAAAAATCTTGTTATATATATATATATATATATATATATATATATATATATATATATATATATATATATATATATATATATATACATATATATAAATATATTTTTATATATATATATATATTTATATATATATATATATATATATATATATATATATATATATATATATATATATATATATATATTTATGTATATATATATAAATATATATATATATATATATATATATATATATATAAATATATATATATATATATATATAAATATATATATTTATATATATATATATATATATATATATATATATATATATATATATATATATATATATATATATATATATATATATATATATATATATATATATATATATATATATATATATATATATATATATATATATATATATATATATATATATATATATATATATATATATATATATATATATATATATATATATATATATATATATATATATATATATAAATATATATATATATATATAAATATATATATATAAATATATATATATATATATATATATATATATATATATATATATATATATATATATATATATATATATATATATATATATATATATATATATATATATATATATATATATATATATATATATATATAAATATAAATATGTTTTATAAATAGAAACATCTTTTGGTGAGATGTCAAAAAATAATCAGCAAAATAACTCCAATAATTGGAGATAATCCAGATTTGTGAACAAGTATTTGGACACACTCAAAATGTTGTAAAAATTAATACATAAATTAAAATGGAGTTCTTCAAATTAAACGCCAAATCAATAAATAAATAAACACTAGTATATAAAGATATAGTCCGCCTCCGTAGTGTAATGCTCGGCTACCGTTCTAGAGGTCCCGGGTTCGATTCCCAAGGGGGGTGAAATAAATATAAGTAATTTTTTCACTGTAATATTTATTCAATATTACCATGGACTGGAACCTGAAACGGAGGGCTGATCACCTTTCCTTCACGTGTAAAACGATCATGATAACACTGCGTTCATAAGACACAGTGCCCTATGCACCATTGGGTGCGGATAAGGGTTTTAATATATAAAGATATACAAATTCAAAACATTCTTGTTTTATGTAAATATTTTTCATTGATTCAGCACTGTGCTGAATTATTTATTGAAAATCGGTGCAAAAGCAATTTTCTAAATTAAAATTCAAGGGTTCCGAATTGGATTGAAAATTTTTCAAGCCAACGATTGAATTAATAAACCCTTTCAATCTTAAGAACTCAATTTGCATTCATTGCCCCTCTCCTAGTTAAGTAAATTCAATATAATTTCGCTTCATACATTACGCTATGTATCTGGAACAATGGTTTGTAAGTTATTTGAGCTGGCGTCGGTCTGCCTAATATGTGGTACGTATGTATGTATACGATTGGTATTCCAGTCTACACTCGCCCTAGAATATATTATATGCTATGTACGGAAGGGGTAACTGACACTAATAAATACAATTTTATGGATGCGGATACTGTATATATTTTCAAAGAGACCACATATGAAATGAAGACTATAAAACTAAATAACTAACTAACTATTCTCAATATTATTCATATTTAAAGCATTTACTTTGGGGTTAGTCATTTTTATTTTTTCATTTTTTTTACAAAAATGTTAAAAATATTAAGATAAAACCACTCACCCGAGATTTTTATTTATTTACGTCTACTGGTTTCGAGACGTACTCGTCTCTTCGTCAGGACAATCACTACCACAGCATGCAAACAACACCACCCTTTATCACCCTTCACCACCATAGCACCATTAACACACTTAAAACTTCACCCCCTGTCGCTAAACTCCCCAAAAGTAAATAATGCAATAAAAAAGCACTTGAAAGAATATAACCAAAACATTTTAGTACGCAGTAATCATATATTTTTTTTATTAATTTACAGCATTATAAAAAAAATCCAGTGTGGCATGTATCACTCAATTTTGGTTGTTCTGCCAATGAAATAATAATAATAAAAAAATTAACAGAAGGTTTATTTGTTATTTTTAGTTTTGAAATATTTTTTGTCCCTTATATTTAAAGTTCGTTAAATAAAGGTCCGTTATATCGGAGTTTTACTGTATCGTAGATGAATAAATAAATTAATGGTTGAAAAACGAGACGATTCCTTGAAAGAGAATAAAAAATGGAAGAATATCTTTTCTTTTCGTGAATATTCGTTTTTGTTTTAGTTTTGACCAGATTTTTTATCCGTTATATCCAAGTACGTAAAATAAAGGTCCGTTATATCGGAGTTTTACTGTTTCGTAGATGGATAAATAAATTAATGGTTAAAAACGAGACGATTCCTTGAAAGAGAATAAAAAATGGAAGAATATCTTTTCTTTTCCTGAATATTCGTTATTTAATGCAGTCGGGTAATTTAAGGATACGCATAAAACATTAATCTTGTCAAATCATGTCGCACTTATTTCAAGGTGGGGTCCTGACAATGCTCTTCCAGTCTTCTCCCTTTTAATAATTAATTCTCTGTGTTCAGGATTTTCCATCCCGGAATTGTCCCCTTTCTGACACGGACCCGGGGGAAGAATGTTGCCATGCTGATAAAATTCGGGAAATTTACCCCAGATTCGAAACCACATTAGAGAAAATTATATATTGTTGGTACCTACATATATAACTTATTATTTTATTTAAATTAAACACTTGAATATACCACTTTAATGAGTTTTATTTATATATACGACTAGCTAGTTACGAAACTTACAGATGTTTTATCTTCTGGTGAAAATTAAAGTTTTAATTTGTACCAGAATATGAAAACATTTGTCGTATATATAAATAAAACTCATTAAAGTGGTATATTCACGGGTATAATTGAATATACCACATGTCATTCCACAAAGTCAATGCCGAATCAATAAAAATAAAAAAAAAAAAAAAAAAAAAAAAATTTTTTATATATATATATATATATATATATATATATATATATATATATATATATATATATATATATATATATATATATATATATATATATATATATATATATATATATATATATATATATATATATATATATATATATATATATATATATATATATATATATATATATATATATATATATATATATATATATATATATATATATATATATATATATATATATATATATATATATATATATATAAATATATATATATATATATATATATATATATATATATATATATATATATATATATATATATATATATATATAAATATATATATATATAAACATATATATATATATATATATATTTTTTTTTTTTTAATTTTTTTAAATTTTTTTAATGTATTTTTTATTATAACTTAGTTAAGCATACATTATTTTTAATACAAACAACTCTTTAACATAAAATTTTTATTTGAAAAACAAACTTTGTGATTTTCCATTTTATAATTAAAATGTTGCAGTTAGTTATAATGTCAACCAGTTTCAAGACAAGACAAGTCAAGACTGATTAATACTAAAACACTATCTACTTTTACTATCTATTTTTACAAAATTTTGTTAAGTAGATAGTGTGTTAATGTTGTTATTAATCAGTGTGTTTTAGTATTAATTGTGGTGAAATTTATTTATCTTTAAATAATCCTTTATTAAGTTAATACCATTATTCCCTAAATCTACTGTGACACGTGTTTTGATGCATTCCATATCATAATTAAACGTGTTTAAAAATGATGCGGAATGCATCGAAACACGTGTTACAGTAGAAAATAAGAAATAGTGGTATTTACTATGTAAAACATGAATTGAAAATGAACATTTTGTTATTTAATTTAAGGAAGTGAATTTGGAAACGAGCCTCATTTTATTTATCCTCGTTGTTTGGTGATTTTTTTTGCACTGTCATCCCCAAAAAAGGCAGCAAAACAGAAAAGAATAATGGATAATTCTTATTCCTTGCACGTACTTGCCAGTTCCTTGAAAATTTTGCGCATTTTATAACTCCCTGATAATAACACCCCTTAAAAGAAATATCCTATTATGAACAAATTCACTGAAAATTGTATCGAAGCTGGATCAAATTTGCAATCATTGTATTAATGAAATATTTTGAAACACATGAGATTCTTAAATTTAAACACTATTTTTTGACATCTCAGCAAAGATGAAGAAGAATACGGAAGTCTGAGTATTTACAGAGTTTACGACAGTCATAAGCTGGTTTTATGGATCACTTTACACACTTTACAATAAAATGTTGTAAATAAATTAACTTGCAACGTTTTGAATGTATCCAAATACTTACAACATTTTGAGTGTGTCCAAATACTTGTAATAATATAAGAGTTTCTGCTTACTAAAAAGCTTCTTTACATCTCACCAATAGATGTCTCTAGTGAAGTTCTAGTGATTCAAGAACAAGGTTTCTAAATTGGTTCATATATATATAGAACTTCCAAGAATTTGAGTAGTGTGGCTGTCAATAATGGGTAGAATTGGTGAATGTTACACGTGTGTAAAGTGATTACCTAAACCATCCGATGATGGTCGTCAGCCCCGTAAATACCCAGACTTACATATTCTTCTTCATCTTTGATGAGATGTCAAAAAATAATATCAAAATACTTGTTCACAAATCTCGATTATCTGCAACTATAGGAGTATTTTTAATATTATTTTTTGGAAGTTCTATATACATGAACCAATTCCAAAACGTTGTTCTTTGATCATTAGAACTTTACTAGAGACATATATTGGTGAGATGAATGAAGCTTTTTAATTGGTTTCGAAATTGGTTCGTATACATAGAACTTCCAAAAATATGAGTAGTGTGGTTGTCAATCATGGGTAGAATTGGTGGTATTTACCTTCTCTACCTTTACTTTTCTATCTGCAGACAAGCCATTATTTTTAGAGGCTTTGCGGTTTTCCTTGATGTTTAAAAGATACTGAAAATGTAGATATTATTTTCTTCGAATCTTGTGTTTAATTTTTTCGTAACCAATATTTCTTAATAATATTAATTTTTCATATCACATGTATCATCATTGTGTATTGAACTATCAGGATAACACTGCTTCTTTACATTGCAATGACCTATGCGCTATTCGGTGTGGATAAAGGTAAGAAGAAAAAGAACAATATTATGATATTCTTAAACTAGAAATGTCTAGCAAGTAAATTGAATTATATTATTTTTAAGTATTTTTTTCACTGTAATATTTATTCTATATTACCCTGGATAAGATAACACTGCGTTTATATGATGCTGTGCTCTATGCACCATCGAGTGCGGATGAGGGTTTGAAGATGAAGAGATATGTAATTTAAGATTATCAATATAAAATTACTTTTTTTGCGACATGGTTCAAAAGTTGATATATCGCTCACTCCTTTCAAGAACGTCATAAATAAAAAAACTTGATTTTTCAGGAGAACGTTTTTAAAGTTTAAAAATATAACACAATGTATTAAAAATAAATATCAAGCCACTTTTTGAACTTTTTACTGTGCAACAGATCTTTTTAGGTAAAACCTGAAGGTTTTTTCTGCATTTGCAAAATATTTAGTATATTTAAAAAAATAATTAAACAATACCTTTTCTTCAAAATACAAACAACATTTTCTGCCCTGTAGCGGGTAAATATTAAATTTAAAACATACCTCTTTTGCTAGGATATAGTACATTTTCTGGGCATTCCGAAAATATGCACAACTGAAAATTGACCTTTTTTGATTTATGACGTTCTTGAAAGGAGTGAGCGATATGGTAAGCTTATTTTTAAAATCCTTCTTTATGCCATGCCTCGGGTTTGAGAAAATCACTTTAATTTATAAAGTAATCTTTCAAATAAGTTTTCGAAGGTGAATTTTGAATATTTCAAAATGTGTTCAGGCCTTTTAAGTCTCTTTACGAGACTTACGTTTGCTACTGTATGCAATGCTGAGAAAAATCTTTATGATTTCCCACAGGGTTTTTATTTGGTTGGAAAATCTAATAAAATTCTGAACTTGAAATGCCTCTATTAAATTCCATTTCGTTAATGGAAAAAAGATCTTAGAATATAATCAATATTTGCACTGACGGTGTAGGTAACCGACTTATCATCGAAGAAGGTAGGAAGAGAGGATAGAACGCCAAACCACTGTGTATTTTCAAAAACAATATTCGTTTCTTCCACATTCATGCATCTCTTCATAGATTCTCGCCGATTATTCCAACTTCTGATATGAACACACCAAAGCGTGTGAATCACTTGATTTAACCAAGTTTTCTTCTATCCTCTTTTGCTTCGATTACCAACTTTATTGGCCTCATTAATTGGTGTTACCGTTCTTTCTTAGCTCATCCAATTTACAAACCCTAACCATATCAACACTCCTTTCCTATTCTTATCGATAACGAATATCTTGACATTTTTTCCTTATATAACATCTATCAATCATTTCTCACACATTTATCTGAGAGATCGGATTTTGACTGCATTCGGTCTACTTTAATCCTTTATTCATGCTTAACTTCCATACATCAGGGTTAAAACCAGGACTTCGTTGTGTACTGCCAGTTAAGCTTTCGCTATAAGGTAAACTTGTTTTCTTTTCTTAAAAACGACAAATGCTCAATTAAGGCCCAGTATAAAATAAGTCGCCACTCAGTTTTCTTTAATCCAGGTAACGCTTTTAGTTTGCCTCCGTAGTGTAATGGTCAGCACGCTCGGCTACCGTTCTTGAGGTCCAGGGTTCGATTCCCAAGGGGGCTAAAATAAATATAAGTGATTTTTTCACTGTAATATTTATTCAATATTACCTTGGACTGGTACCTGAAGCGGAGGGCTGATCACCCTTCCTTCATGTTTAAACGATCAAGATAACACTGCGTTTATATGACACAGTGCCCTATGCACCATTGGGTGCGGATAGTTTATTTTTATTATTAACGCCTAAAATTATTGAGTCATTTCTTAAAACACCGTTTTTGTATGGAAAAAAAAAAGTTTTTCTTCGAATTAATTAACATAAGATTAGTTTAATAAAAATAACCTAATAGTTGTGATAAGAAAATAGTTATTGAAAGGTAAGGAGTATAATGAAAATTTTAAAAATGTTTTTTGTATGTACATATATTCTAAAAAACAAAAAATATAAACAAAATACATTCATTTAAAAAAAACAGGCTTGAAGGGACTTGTTACCTCTCCAGCGGTTGGTCGCTGATTGAATTCTGTGTTTGAGAATATGGCCCAAAGAGGTTGTTGCTTTCGTTAATAGCTTTAAATAATTTCAGTGCATATTCACTCTATTCCCAGTATTTACTTTCTTTATCATTATCAATCTTTCCATTCCTTGAAACCCTATTTTTTTTTTAAAATTAATTTTATTTATATTTAGTCAAGGGATCTTGCATCCCTTATGTCACCGCGACTTTATTTTTTTTTTTAAGATAAATATATATGTTTTTATTATTTACACAAATATTTCAATTTCATATTATTTTTTGACATCTCATCAAAGATGAAGAAGAATATGGATGTCTTGGCATTTACGAGGCTGACGAAATTTACGTCATGGGTCGTCAGCCCCGTAAATGTCCAGACTTTCATATTTTTCTTCATCTTTGATGAGATGTCAAAAAATAATATGAAAATAACTCCTGTAATTAAAGATAATCCAGATTTTGTGAACAAGTATTTGGACACACTCAAAATGTTGTATTTCAATTTCAAACTATTTATGTGAGCCTAAGCGGCTCGTTATTAGAAATAGGTATCAAATTGTGGTAGAGTGGGTTCGAACAGAGAAACTCTGACTTAGTCCGCGACACTTACCACGGGACCACAACCCGACACTATATTACGATATTAGGTCTACTGTGATCCCCTCTGTATCACATCTCACTCATAAGACCTACATGAGTCATGTAGCTCATGACCTGTCTTGGTGGTAAGAGCTATACCTTCTCGGAGTCCAGTAGTGGTTCTCCAAGGATATGACTTCGTTTGCGAGCGAGAAGAGAATGTGGATTGGTGTTTCGTTAAACTCCATACAAAATCTCTAGACTGGGGAGTCATGTAGTCCAATACCCTATTAAACAATGTAAAAGGATATTTTGTTATTCCATCCCTTGTCTTTGGTGTATGGGCTGCTGAAATTTAGCTGTGAATTATTCAATGGAAAGTTGAGGTGCCGCCTATGAAAGGTCCTTTCCCAGTTCTCGATACTTAATTAAACTATCCCCTAAGGAGGCACTGGTTTATAAATACACACTACTTACTTTCCACCCTGTAAACCATCCCAATGAAGACTAAAACTGAAGGATGACGATACTGTACATCAGCGTTTTCCAACCTTTTTTGGATCGCGTACCTACCACGCGGTAGGTACTTTCACTTTGAAATTTAGACATAACATAACATTAAAAAACTCGCGTTCTTTTATATACTTACTTGAGACAATTGTTTTTACCTTCAATAGGTAGTGGTTTTATTAATACATTCTTATGGCACAGCCAACTGTCTACGCAATTCTATTGATGTTATGACTGTTGTTATAACGCATGCTTAATGTTTTTGTCATGAGTATGTATATGAGCGTGCTTTCATACACTTTTGACAGACCTTTGATAGGTTAAAATATGTTTAAAAAATAAAAATTAAACAGTTCATTGAATGATGTGCCAGCGCCATCTGTTGAAAGCAACAGGAAAAATATTCCTCATGGCAGAAATCTGCTGTCACTTTCAACGTTTTTGATTTATTGCACAGGTTCCCAAACTTTTTAAGCCTTGCGCCCCCCAATCAAAATTTCTCCTCCAAATTTTATTAGACATTTTTAATAATGAAATCTCAATAGAGATGAATAATCTGGCACTCCCTATCAAAATTTATATTCAAAGGCGATAGTAAAATCACCTAAATGTCCCATCATAGAAAGAGGGATGAAATAAATAAGGAATAAAAATATACTACAAATATCTACTTCTAAGCATTCAATCTCTCTTTTTAATATCCTTATGCCCTGTAAAAGTCTTCTTAAACGCCCACGAGCGAGCATTATCGCCCACTTTGACAAATACTGCTTTATCATTTCATATATTTTTTGTCTGACATTTGATCAGTTCCTGGTTCCTGGTTCCTGAAGCGCAAGAGTGATCACCTTGCCTTCATGTAAGTAATGATCAAGAAAAAACTGCGTCAATTCGATGCAGTGCCCTATGCACCATTGTTATAAGTAATTAAGTTAGTAACTTGATCTGAATAAATGAGTATAAAAAAAATAGAAATACATTTTATCCTGTACCGAAACGCCCTATCATCGCACGTTTCCTGATAAGTGTTTGGACACGTGTCACGTGGTTTATTTGGGTGGTGCAAGTCACTGTGCCGTGTGTTTCCTGAAATAATGCCCGGTCATTCTGGCCCTCTTCAGTTTCACCGCCCAGATGGATCATTTTCCAAGTTTTTCCATTTTTTACGTACACTGAACGAGAACATTGCCGTGTGGATATTTTGAAATATATACTCCATATATGGTA
>NW_028282901.1:0-20108 GCF_059751285.1 Brachycentrus maculatus | reverse complement strand
TCCCAACCCCAACCCCAACCCCAACCCCAACCCCAACCCCAACCCCAACCCCAACCCCAACCCCAACCCAACCCCAACCCCAACCCCAACCCCAACCCCGATGCGAATGATGACAAATAATTATTTGCTATTAATTCTTTTATATCATACATGTAATAGGTCAGGGATATGCGAACAAATAATATACAGTCTGCTCAATTCCCATCCATATCTCATCTATATATTATGCATGTAGAATTAATATAAACTAGCAATCAGTTGAAACTAGACAATTAGCGATGTCAAACAAGCCGATGCATAGGCCTCTTAACCGCTATGCTCCCCATTTTGCTCATGCTCATGCCATAAGAGTGCTTACTCTCGACCCACTTCGGAATGGCTTCATTTGGGTTCTCAAACATCTTCAGTTACTCTATTTTATCAGACAATCTTACATTTGGAGAAGTCGAAGAGTTCGGGGATATTTTTATACTTGACGAGTATCTATTTATAGGTTTATTCGTTTTTTAGTTCGTCGAAATAAGGGTGCATCATTGCTTGTGCTGCAGTGAGCCTTTTCTTTGGGGAGTACTGCAGCATGTTGTGCACCAAATCTATCAGAGAAGAATCCTTCGTTTTCAAAAGGGATTTCCATTCGATGGGCTTCACCGATGGAAACTTCTCATACTCTCGCATGTCGTACTCTTGATTCATCTCTAAGATATCTTATTTTGGAGGTGTGCCTAGCACTTTGATAATTTCGATCAGCTGATCCAGTTGCGAATCACCGATGAATGGGGGCTCTCCGTTAATCATTTCGACCAGGACGCACCCAGTCGACCACACGTCGATTTGCGAAGTATAGTTCGTGGCCCCGAAGATGAGCTCTGGGGCTCGATAGCATCTCGAGCAAATATATGCCAAATTCGGTTCTCCGGGTATGAGTTGCTTAGCAGACCCGAAATCGCAGATGACAGCTCGATTCTTGGCTAGGTTGACCAGAATATTTTGAGGCTTGATATCGCGATGTGAGATCGAAAGCGAGGTGATATAGTTGAGGCCTCTCAAGATCTCGTACATGTATATTTTAGTAGTGGTTGGGGTAAGCTCCTTTTTGCGGACAACCTGGTAAAGGTTCAACGGGAAATAATCCATCACCACATTCAAATACTATTTGTCATTTTAGTACGTCAGAAAGTAATCGCGCATCTCGAGAACGCAGGGATTTTTTATGGTTTTTAGGATTTGCAGTTCCCTGTTTTTATATCTTTTGTCCTGGAGCACTTTCTTTATTGCGATTTTCACACCACTTCCTCTCACATGCCCGAAGTATACAGTGCCAAAGGTGCCTTTCCCCGCAACCCCATCGATCTGATACTTTCCATCTGCGCTGGTATTGTTCTGAGCTGTTGATTTTCTGTGGGGTTCGCTAGGCTCAGTCTTGAGATGTTTGGTTAGCAGGGGCTGCTTCTGAATGTTGATTTTGAAGGATTTTTTATTTGTTTATTTTGTGGTGAGCTTCGAGTATACATCAATATATTTAGGTCTTGAATAATTCTTTTAGGATCCCCGATTCGATAATTCAGTACGCCGCTGGAACAGTTGCTCATCAACTTCTGTTTGTATTCTCCTTGTACTTTTTTTGTTCGATCGCGCAATCGTTTGCTTCTGAGCTCCTTTATTCGAAAGCATTTATTACCTGCCTTAATAATATTTATAGGATTGGGCTCCTACTGTTTATTACTAATTTATGCGTTGCATGAGATTAAATGGACTCAGTAAGTCGCAGCCACGCAGGCGCAGGAATGAAATATAAAGTGTATATTCTTGTAACTAGATTATGATTGCTTTATTAGCTAGATATAATGTTTGCTGTTATATATTTGTTTTTTCACGGTTTACTTTTATTATTTGTAGGGTTTGCTATATATGGGCATTTAACGGTTACAGAGATGCCAGATATCTATATCCTGCATTAAGATGGTCTGAATGTTGTTAGTATTAGAAATGTATTAGTAGTGTGGATAAGTAGCTAGTAGTAAGATGAAAAAGAGTGATAGTATTCATAGATCGAGTAGCTGTGGCTTGCTATGAGGATTCTAAAAACTATGAATATAAATTATCATTAGAGAATGAATCATTGATTTTTTGGCCAGACTACACCATTTGCTCTCTGGGCTGCAGCTGGGGCGATTGGCAACGGCCATAAACAAGAATTTGTCCCAAAAACCTGCACAAAATTTTAGTACCGCCCGACATCGTACGCATTCGGCCCCGCATTGGGATTTCTTTATCTTTCAAGGTTATCAAGAGTCGACGAATTTGAAATCACGAGTTCAACATGAAACTTGAAGAAAGTGCTGATAACGATCAAAAAGGCAATTTGTATTAAAAGTACGATTCCCCTCAGCACAGTTCCGACCGAAAAGCTCTAAGCCTGTTTAAAGATATTCATTATTTCAATGATGAAGAGAGGGAGCTCGCAACAAATGCAGAATACGAGGGTGAGGATAATGTAGAAGAGGAAGAGCATGAAGAATTTTCTATTTCCGAATCCGACGCAGTTCGATATCCATGGACAGTGGTGATCCATATTTAAAACGCAGCGCTGGCAAGTCGAGCAATGATGACATCTAAATAATGTGCTATTTACCTTTAGGGTTTAAAGCTGTGGCATAATAAACAGTAACGTCTTTTTCTGTTTTCACTTTCCTATGCGAAAAATCCCCAATAGATAGGGACTCTCCCAGGGTCGCCCAAAATAGCCTTGGCCATGCTGACAATGAGCAAGATAAAGATAACGTGGAAGATAACCAGCAAGAGAATGTAGAGCATCGGCTTACGTCCGAGCATATACCAGATCACAAACACCAAATAGTTGAACAGTATAAACACTAACACTCCAAGAAACTGAAGATTGCACAGTTTTCCAAGGCTGACCTATCTGTAGTTCATCTGTTGCACAGCCGAATTCGAATATAAATATTAAAAATAAATTAATAGGGTTATCATGTTTAAATTATTAAGGCTATCTGCTATTCCCAATACTTTATTCCCTATTTACTCTCATCAATAAGATTCTCAAATGAAGCCCAGTAGCATCTCAGACTACTAACATCAGTAGTGTCGATTGTCTATAAAAATGCGCTTAAATAATTAATCATTACATTGCAGATAGATATGCATGGAAGTAGTATGATTATGAAGTCTTCTGTGAAATCATTTAAATACGATATTGAATATTGATTGTTTATATGTTATGAAGATTATCAATTTCGTTCAGGGGAGACTGAATGGCAATTTCGACTAAGCAATTAAGGTTGCTGTTTTGATTTGTTTAATGAAAACAAAGATTTCAGGGCATTTGCTTGAAACTGAGTTGTTGAGAAAATTCTAGAGCTCGCTCTTTCTTTTTTCAATGAACTCTTCGTTTTTGTTGCCAAACAACTTTTTTGGGGGGAATCCCTTGCTGCCTAGTTTCTCGCTAAGTCTCTCTAGTTTTGAGTATTGAGTCTTAAATTTATAAACTAAAGTTTTTGTCTTCCGGAAGACCTGAAATGACTCAAAAAGTTGGACTTCATACTCAACACTGTCTTTAATCTGATGAGCCCCGAACTTGAATTTGAACTCTGGAAGGACTCTTCTTGATTTATGAGCAGCACCGAGCACAGCAGTGGCTTCTGAGGCAGTTTCTTCGCTTGCGGTAGATCGTTTTTCCAACTTTTAATCCAACAATCGAAGAAGTATTGAGGATGTCTTTCCGTTAAAGAATTAGGTATTGCATATTTTTTAGTTATCCATCTTTGCATGTAGAGTTCTCTTAAAAAATGAAGAATCAGCTTTCTCACCAAGTTAAAAATATTATTATTATAAATTATCCCACTCGGTTGCCTCTTCTTATATCACAAAATAAAAATTATCTCTCTCAATTCTTTGAGGCCATCTTGTTAATACGATCAAATTATATAATTTACAACGATTTTTTTTATTGCTGTTTTTTTGATTCTTAAAACGCGATTATTATTATTGTGTTATGTATGGGAATCTAGTTTAGAGGGCTATATTGGTCTTTCAAGGGGCTTGGCTTCTTTTATGGATAATTTCATTTATGTTTATATTGGGTCTTTTAGAAGAAGTTTGAGATTGACTAAATTCTTCATTCATTTGTGGGTTTGCATTGTACATCATTGTAAGTTTAACATCGCAAGCCTCTACAGTTAAAACTACAATTATAACTATAACTGTAGAATATTGAGGAATCAAATTACTTTACAAATAGCTTTGTTACCATTTATCCCTTGGATAAACTCATATTATCGTTTTAAAATCCGTACTTATTCATTCGAAGAATAACCTGGCTGCGATTAAACTAACAATAAATTATATCATATTGAACTATCTTATGAAGATGATGGTTTTGGCTGGGTTCCTGCTTTTGATTGTGGCAACTGTATTTGCTGCTCCTCCAACCCCCTATTGGGGCGGTAACCCAGTTTGGTCAACAAAGTTGAGAGTGATCTCGAAAAATGCAACTGGAGAAGCCATGAACATGACTGCCAAATACTACTACGATTGGAACATCAGAGGCTAGAGGTACGACTATGATGAAAATCAAAACGACGAAATGTGCCGAATTAGTGGACATCACGACTGGAAAAATGTCAAATGCAATGTAATATACTCAAAAGATACCTACATCTATATACAGTTTCCTACATCCAATTATTGCTGCAGATGCACCAATGCTTTTGGTGGGGTTCGTTATGACTGGTTGCAGGCGAACAGTACATATGTCGGTCGGGAAGACATTAATGGAACAACTGCTGATCATTGGTATAAAATGGGAAATCCTGCCCTCGGTTTACCCAACAATTATTGGGCAACAATGGGTGCTCAAAAGCCTGTCCGATTTTTTGAAAATAGCACGACTGTGAATAAATAAGTCATATTCGATTTAGATGCATACAGTACAAATCCGATCGACCCCCTCATTTTCACAGCCCCTCCAAACTGCCAGACACAATGTCCTGGATATTGCACGCAATTGAAAAGCCATGGAGCCTCCAATCTAAGCAAATAGTGATTATTCATCATTAATTCATAAAAATCACAAATAATAAATATTTAATTTAGATTTATATTCACTTCGATTACTCCCAATGCTTCAAAGGTCTCAGAGGCTTCTCATGAAGCAAGCAGCCCAAGGCTTCTGCAAAAAGAATAAAGAAACTGGAGAAAATAGAAATTAATCAAAAGCCAATCTACACTAAAAGCCCAACAAAGGCTACACAAAAAAAGCTCAACAAACCCAGAACGATGGGCAAAAGCATTAAACAAAAGTTCAAGTAAAGTAGGAAGGCATAAACTGGGCAGAAGTCAAGTTGAATAAAAATATCTCCAATTTTAAATAGTATGACACCCTGGGCCTCAATCAATTTAATGAACTCCTCAAGAATAACAGTTTTGAAAAGTAGCTGCAAGATTATGTCAAAAATATATAAATTGCTGGCACACATGAGAGATTCTAACAGTTCATGCATCAGTTTATAGCGGCTTACCCAAATCAATCGTATCGGCTGGTGTTGTAAAAACTGACTACTCTCAACCCTGTGAGCTCACATGCTTTGCAATCCCTCAACAACATATATTTCAATACTTTATAGTCGCTGGTTGAACAGGAAGCTGTCAAGGAAATCAGCGAATTGTTAAGAGCGCTGACCGAAAAGTATAGGATCCATGGAGGCTCACTGAACATCATCAATAAAGCAGCTTCTTTTGCGCTCCTTACAGTTCTATTCGAGCTCCCTTGCAAATAAAGTGAACTCAGCGAAAAATACGACATCATTCGACTTTACCTTGAGTCGATCCATTTGGAGATCGGGAAAGAGGATGCCAAACATAGGATTTATTCGCTGGTTCATCGCTTGCTGCATGATTTTGAGCAGAGAGTGCAATCTGAGCATAAAATAACAAAAAAGCAACGATAGAGCTTCGAACAGCTTTTCCATTATGTCGTCAAGATGAAATTCGTTGAGAAGACCATAATTAAATAAAAATCTTTCTTCAGAGTGCTTTCTGCTTGCTACTTCGGACACTCAAACACCCAAAATAATGTCTACGAGACATTCTTTACCCTTTTCGAGCACATCAGGGCTTCAGTTGCCTCTGTCGATGATTCCACTTTCGACTTTTACCAACACATTTTCGCATAAATTAAGCAATATCGACTACAATCAACGAATTGTGAAAGTAGGGCCTTCATAGTTAACAAATGTTTCTTAGAGTTTTACAAAAGATCCTTTGAGTCATAAAATAAATAGCAGTTGCTGATTTGTTTGGCCATTGCTTTCGATAACAACTATCTCTAAATTCCGTAACACTTTCTGAGCCATCAAAAGGAAGGCTTCAAAAAATAGTTCAACAAACAAATAATAAAAGCCGTCGAAGAAGAACTCTCGATAAGAGGCCTCATAGGGTTTCAGAAGAACTCTTCACTCGACAAAATTAAAAGAAATCAATATCACAAACATCTCGAATCCATCAAAAAGCCTTTTCTCAGATTAAAATTGCTGATCATAAGTAAATCATACAAAGAGGCATTTTAGCTGTTTGAAAGTGAGTTTTATGACGAAGCAAGAATCCAAAAAGAGAAATAAAAGATTAAATATGTGCTATCTGAACATATCAATGTCGAAAAGCTCACCGGGAATATTGGAGAGGATGCCAAGAAGTTTATCATTCATGAATGGGTTTAAAACAAATTAGATGCAGATTATCTGAGAGACGGATGGAGGAAGAGTGAAGATTATGGCTACTTGATGAAAGATTATTACGGGGTTAATAATGCCGAAAGTGAACAGATTTAAGGAGAGTAGTAAAAAAGTGAAGAAGGGGATCAAGGGAACACAAGATATGAATATTGGGAGAACTACTTCCTGAATAAAAGAGCAATCGAGCTTCATAAGTTTGAAACTCTCTAATAGCTATCCAAATTTGAAGAGAAGGAGCTCTCTCCTGTCATGCCTTACCATTTCAACTTAAACCATTACCACAATTCGGAAATCCGAAAGGAATACTGGAATAGAGGTGTCAAGTAAACTTAAAAAATAGATGAGCTCAAATTGTTTATCTACAAACTCGAAGCCGCATTAGGACAACTCGCAGAAGTTGGTACTTAAAAGACAGTTGATAAATTGAAAAAATATGAGGCATAGCTTTGCCCGGAAAATGTAGCTGTCTGTGAATAATTTGGGATTTTTGGCTACGATATCAGCCTCTATGACGTTTCAGAACTCAAACAAAGAATCAAGAATGTACCTATAGCGTTTATTTATAGTTTCAAAAATTCAGAGGGGTTATACGGCATGAAAAAACATTGGTGAGTCCTTATCAAAACTTGTCTGACATGACTCGTAAGGAGAGAGCATTCATAAAATACTCAAATGATAGGAAACCTGTATAAGTAGAGGCGGAAGTCGAGAAGACTACTGAAGGCACTGAAGAAGCCGCTGAAGGAGTCTCTGAAGAAGTAGCTGAAGAGGTAGTGCAACCCTAATCAGCTTAAAAATAGGAGTTCATTTAAGAACTCCCCTAAGATTTAATTGCTCAGACAGAAGAGTCTATTGAAGCCGGACCTGCAGTTGCTACAGAAGAGTAGATTATAACTGGACACCCGCAATAGACTAAAATCAAGGATATTCTTATTTCAAAGAGTGGAGCATATCGCTTGAGTAAAGAAATCATCGACTTATTAAGAGTAAAAGACAGGAAAAGCTTCAGATAAGCAGAATTCAATACAAGGGTCAATAAATACTCCACAATAGTAAACTAAATTATCGAATGGGGACTCCTCTATGATCAGCCGATGGCTGTATACATGGGTGAAAAATTAGCATCAACCTTGACTCAGCAGATCCCACACTAGCTGGCAGTTAGGATTTCCGATTATTTCAGCCATCACCAATAAATTAAATAATCACGAATTGCGGAATGCAAGCGGTGTCTATAAATTGTGGGTCCTATCCGAAGAGAAGCCATTTACAATAGCAATAAGATATACGAGCATATCCCCTACAGGCCATTATTCTCATAGCAATATGCGGAACTGACTCCAGAGCTACAAGACAGAATGTAAGACCTGCTAATGTAAGAAGCCGACAGCTATCATAAAAGAAGCGATTCTAGGTCAATCTACAAAAAACTGAAGAATTACCCAATCTGATAAACTCAATAGCAACAAATATATGCTATAATAGCAATTATAACGAATATGACAGCATAGTTTGAATTGAAATAAAAGGAGGTTACCCTTACTTCCTTATTTTTAAACAGCTAATTTGTTTCAAATAATTAGATAATTGAGAGAAAGCCTACAGAGATAGAATATTCGTATGCGTATATACGTATATGTATGCCAAAATGTATTTTAAACATATTAGATATATATAAAGCCAGTGTAAAGTGAGCAGATATGGTGTAGAACTATGATCAGTTGTTCAAAGGTACGATCGACCTGATTTTAGTTATACTTGCAGGGGATGCGAGTGTAGGAAAAACAAACTTAGTGCATCGTTTTGTCAAGCCCAACAACGATGATAATAAAACAATCCCGCCGACAATCGGCGTGTAATTTGGCACAAAAATTGTGACCCTTTCGGACTCCCGCCGAATCAAGACACAAATCTGGGATACAGGTATACAATGCGTTAATCTTAGCCGGACAGGAGCAGTATCGTTCGATAACGGCAGCGTACACTTCGACCATAACACAGACATTATAGGAGGGCATTGGGGGCTCTAGTGGTATTCGATATTACTAAAGAGAAAAGCTTCCTAAATGTACGAAGGTGGATTGAGTCGATCCGTTAACAAGCTGACCCTAATGTCGTTATCACCTTAGTCGGCAATAAGCTGGATATGCAGGATCGGAGATAGGTGAGTAGCACAGAGGCCCGCAAATTCGCCAAGAACTAATCGATATTCTTTGAGGAGACTTCCGCCAAACTCGGGGAGAATGTCGAGGAGACATTCATGAAGACCATTTAATGTAAGCAGTTCCTGAATTAGAAATAAATAAAAGAATAAAAGAGAGAGGAATGAAAAACGAATAGCCAGGGAGAACAGGGAACGGTCTTGAATGGCCCACCAATGCAAGACAGAAATGCGAATGCTGATAATATTGCACGTATTCTCCACTCGATATATCCCACATTATTCATTAGATATAGATGCGCATATATATAAATGGGCATAGATAGCATTATTGTATGTTCCTGAACCTGATTTGCTCACTAATTATAAACATCTCGCATTAATATAACTCCAATGAGCAAACCAGGCATAAGAGTGCACATAAAAACACAGCACTAATAAATCCTATCCAAAACAGAACTTGTAAGCCATCCCATAACTAGCATAGGCACTGCGACTAATCAAGCAGCATGAGCTCCGCACAGGCCACAAACCGAAGACCAACCAATAAATAATCGAATAACGCAACCAACTCTACCAATAAATGAGCAACGATTACTCCGCCCTGTTCCAATCCAAATAGATACTGCAGGACCAAACAGTCAAGACACAAATATTCCCACTCAATGAGGAATACTATTATATTAACGCTCGCGATCTACTGTTTCCTGTGAGGATCTTCTTGACCAATGTCAAAGGGGAAGGTCTTATCTATATTGCCTATGACCAAATGTATAGTGCTACCCACAAGCCAGACATTGAAGCCGATCGGAATGAGGGCGGCAAGAGCAAGGATCAATAAAAGGATGAGGGTGAAAGCACACAACAGAAATACACTTGTAAGTACTAAATAAAAGACGCGATGATGATAACTCTGCCGAATGAAAAAAGACAAAAGGTCTCCAAAATATATCTCACCATCGCCGCACAAAAAAAGCTTCTACTAATTAATATCAAGTTTGATCATATCGGCTATCCCGGGCTCGAATTTATCCCCAAAGCCAACAAGAACAGAATAAAATAATATAATGAAATCATTACTCTCGCCACTCAGCCACAAAGGAAACGGTTTTATACTGATTCTAATACTTCGAATTATAACGAACACTTGCTTCCAATCACCAACCGTAAACTAAATCGGGAGACTGCACTCCATGCTGAAAGTCTTGTCGGGCAGCAGAAGAAAAAATTCGACACTCTCCATCGAATGAGCCTCCACGACAGCCAACAAAGATAATACATAAATGAACTGATTGAGCAAGAAAAGAATTTCATACACTAAAACAGAAACGGGGCCAAAGATTTTCGCGAAGCCCACAGCTCCCTGAGAAAGCTAAAGCTCTAAAAATCAACTCACGCAAAGCAGAAGATCATCGCGAATAAGCAGAAAATCGAACAATAAAAGTAAAAGTAGAGAGAGCTAAAGAACATGTCAACCAAGTTTAGGAAGGACATCGAAGCATACAAGGTAACATATTTAGTTATTCGTTTGCTTAGAAGATATTTACTAATTGTACGATTCAAAATCGGAAAGGCAATGCGTTACTCGTGCCCATGCTCGAGATCGCCATTTTTATGCATCGGTCTCAAATTGTATACAATGTACGCATTTCATTATTGTAGAGGCTTGCAAATAAGTTGCGGTACTCTGCGAAAGTTAATGCTAATGTTCAGTGGCTTATCAGTTATCTCCAAAAAAATCTGCGGTAAAGCATTCGCGTGATGCCAGTTTTCCGTTTGAGAAATGCAATCAGCACTCAGCATTGCCTTCAACTCAGTGCCAAAGTAATTCATTCAGAGAGTATCTGCAAATCCCTGAAAGTAATCAGCATTATGCTCGAGAAGTTCGGCCCCACATTACTCATAAACAGTGCTTTGGAGAAAGCAAGCGATTACAGAAGAACAATCCGCCACATCCAAAGAAGATGGCTGATAAAATATCGAGCAAGGATAGCCATGCTGTAGAATTTCGCGAAGAGAGAGGCAATTGCGATGGCAAACCAATATAAATATTTAAAAATGTCTTATAGGGTGTTTGAAGCTGAGGGGAACTGTCATCGAATATGCTATGAATACATGATGGAGGAAAGCATTAAGTTCAGAATGGTCTACGATGAGTACAAGAGAAGATGCATTTAGATTTCCGAATTCACCAAAGAAAATAAGAAGATTAAAGAAAGTAACTCGGGGAAGCCGTCCAATAAAAAGAAGCAATTGTTGCATGTGCCCAAAATGCCATTGCCTCCTCAGCATCAGTTCTTTAGGAATTTGGCTATTTTGAAGACGATGCTCAGGGGCTACTTAGAGCTTTAGTACAAAAAGATATTAAAGAAGAATGGCTGCGCTTTTTGATACTTTTTGATATTAATATATGGTGTCCTCGATTAACACTACAACTGCATATATCATCGACTACAATTATAGATTCATATCGCATCTACCAAAAAATAGTATATCATCATTGACTCAACTCAGTAGGAATATAAACTCAGCATTTTCCATAATTTCAGCTGCGAATAGCCGATCTCTACGAAATCTACTTCTTTATCCACTCCAAAGTCTCTTCGATTTGTTTGGCTTCGCTCTCCAAATACTTATTGTAGCTGCCGAAAACATTGACAGCACACTTATCTTCCTCCTCATTGATGAATATCTGATGTTCTTTGAGCTATTCGATATAGTCCCTCATTTGTTTGAGTATTTGAATTTGTTCTTGGTACCTACACTGAAATATGCCCGCTATTAGGTCCATGAATTTGCCCAGTTTGAGTTCCCATTATTGAAATCGGGATTGCACAAGTTTCAAGCAGTTCATGCGATTGTACATTTATTTGAGGGTGCTGATTGGGTTTATGGTGGCTAATGATACTTGAGGAGTATGCGCGAAATAGGCCTAAGTCCTTGCGAGTATCATGAGTTTCTCGATCTATTAGTTGATAAGCTTGGTTTCTTGTGCAAATTCATGGGATTTCAAATCGGAGAGTTTCGTGTTAGCGATGAGTTTGTCGAGTTTTAGAGAAATATGGAAAGTCTACGAGCATAGCTATGAGAATTGTTGCATTCTGGGAGATTGTCTGCCATGATTGATGCGACTCTGGCTGCTTTGCTCGTCAGTGAGCTTCTCGATGATTTGCAATGACTTCAGTATGCAGAGGCTGTGTGGGCAATCCTTCGATGTCTCCACCAGATTGTTGCCTCTGCTGAATGAGCAAGGCAGATGATCACTATAATGAGTGTGCTTCATATTTTGGGCAATTGGGCTTTTGCTCTTCTTACTGAAAGTAAAAGGCCTCTATTCTTTTGTATCAAATATCTTGACTCTTTTCCGTGGGGTCAGATTGCTCACCTTCTTCTTGGTGCTTTGCTACATTGGGGATATTGCCCTGGATTCGATGATTTATGACTATTCTCGTATTTTATCAATAAAAGAAACTTCAGAATTGGCATTACTGGCCTTGGACTTGCAGTTGCTATTATTATAATTGTGATTATTGTAGTGCGATTAGGGTAGGGCTATTTTACTCATGATTAGAATGTTCGGCTGCTTCGATAGTTTTAGTTCTGTCTGAATGAAGGAGATTTATTCATCTGCAGGTTCTTATGGCTATTATTAGGTCTGTTTGGCTGGGCTTTGGGGTTTGGCGAAGGTCTCAGTTTTAGAGAAGTTTTTGATGTTCTTGTTTGCATTATTCTGTTTTGATGCTGCAATAATATTGTTTGTTCCATTACTATTATTATTATTTCTTAATTCGCTCATTCTTTTATTCTCCCCGTAATCTACATCAACATTGCAGATGTTGCTGTTATTCGCATTGTTATTATTCGCATTGTTATTTACATTGTTATTTGCATTGTTATTGATACAGTTCCCATTACTATTATTTCGATTATCATCATCGTGATCTGCATCATCATTGCTCTGACTATTGGCTTTATTTGTCTCAGTAAGTTGATCAAAATTAATGTTGATGACCAGCTTCTAATGATGATTCCAGGCCGAACTCGCATGAGACAAACAGTTATTACTCCATTAATCGACAGGAACTTAATTCATCCTAAAAAATGACTTATTCTCAGTTGCACAAGAGTTATTGTTATTATCAGGCTATATCATTGAGACTTATCTGCCATGCACTTGAAACCATTCCTCAAAATTTATCACATTCCCTATCTTCTTAATTCTACTGCATCCCTATTATTTATCATTCTCAAATTATAGTTACGAATCTGCGCTCGATGCTATTGATTATGTTAGTCTCATTTTTGCGCGATCGTTCAATTCGAATAGGTTTGGCATTGTTTTATTGTTTGTTGAGGCATTTGAATGCTGGTATGGATTCTGGAGGGGTTTTATTGCTGTGATTGTTTAGGGGGTTCGGCCGAATGTTATGCGGTCCGTATTGGCAATTTGATGCTTGGGGAGTGCTGGGACTTATGGGAATTTTGTTGGAGGAATCTTTTGGTGTCCGATCATTGATACTGACGGCTCTCTGGGAAATATTATTTAATAATATATTTATCAAAATATCAAATATTAAATACAATTGCTTTCACAGATATTGGGCATGTGTTGGTATTGTCCGATTAAATAATATAGTTATATCCTCAAATAGATATACAGAAAAATAATTGCTTGAATTAATCGGCTCTTGACAACTGGAATCAGAAAAAAACCATAACTAACAAATTTAATAGACAAAGAACCATCATCAAAGCTCGTGAAAAAAACTAAAATAACCGATGGCTTAATAGGAATGCACTTATTGATAAAGTTCACAATATAAACTAGAATATATTGGAGTGCTCTTCCCCTGTGCCTGTTACCATATCGCCAAATTGTTTCAATAATGACAACAAGGTCCACTGCAGCCGTCCTTTAGTTGGAATCATCTTTAAGTTGAACAACCTTATTCGAACTTCTTTGTTTAGTTTATCGACGCCTTGCACGAACACATGGCGACAGTAAAAAAGACTAACGCATCCAAGGTTAATTATGGTCTTAGCGACGACAAAACGCCATACTCACATCATTTTCCAGCTCGATTTCGGTACAGACCACCCTTCGGCAACCTATTGCCTCCCCGTCGGTTTTAAAATGGTTGAGAAAAAATATAAAAAAAATTAAAAATGAGCATTCGCTTTCTCATCGTAATTTTTTGTTGATACTCTAATACTCTGAGCCATATCAATAATGAAAATGTGATGTAAATAATATCGTTGTATGCAGGCCTATCATCTGTTGTTTTTGAATATTTGGGTGACCAAAGCATCGCTAATAGTAGAGTCATTGTCGGAGAGTTATTCTAGCCCTAAACTTTAGTCTTAGGCATAAGTATTCAAGGTTGATGGATCAATTTCTTGCACAATAATCTGAGCCATATCCCCACTCTTAAAGTACTTTGCGAAATCAGGGTTTATCTGCACTGAAATACTAAACACTGGAATCGCATATAAGCCCCCAAATTCGAACTCAGCCAAGAATTGGTACCTAGTTGACGGGAGATAACTCAAACGCAAAGCTGGAGTCAAATAGGAATCGATAACCCTGATCCACAGCAGTTTGTTGCAGTTGCTGCAGTTGTTGGCAGTTAGTTCAGGGGGAATATAGGACATCCTGAGACCCTGGACGATCTTACCAAACAAGTGGACTTTGCCGGTTAGGGTTATTTCTGTTAGGGCGGGAGGTTGGGAGTTGCACTAGCTTGGCTTTAAGGAAGATCCACCCAGGCAAGTCCATCCTTTTTCGACCTCGCAGAATTAGTTGCAGCCATCCCCATTTCGGTTATTGCCATCATCGCAAGGGAACTCGTATCGGGCTCCATCCCCACACTTCTATTCGCAGTAGCTTGCTCTTTTTCCTTCATAGACTATTTAGACCCTTTTAAATCCCTCTATGCAGCTCTCACAAAAGTCTTCACTCTTACAACTGCTGCAATAGGAGGAGCAAGACTGGCATGAAACTGAACCGATATAATACCCTGGAGGGCATGTTGTTTTTCTTGTGCAATAGCCCTTTTAGTACTGATAGCTGACATCCGAGCACTGTAAACAATGATCACTGCGAGGCCCTTTACACCTACCACAAGTGGGATGACATGCCTCGCATTTGCCCAGTAGGTTAGAATAAAATCCATAGTTGCATTCACATAACCCTGTAAATTTATTGTAAATTTAATTAACTTAGCACTTCTTGCAAATGTTGCCAACCCTAAAAGTGTCCGTTTCGCAGATGCAAGTTTTGCTTGCATTGTCCCATTTCTCGCTGAGTGAACATTATTGACATTTGCCATTGATGATGTGTTCTTTGCTGTTCAGGCAGATGCATTGGAGAAGGCTTTGGTTCCAATAAGATTTCAATGGACACGAAATTTTGATACACCTTCCATTTTCGTACGTTTAGTTTGCTTTGCATATTGCAATACAGGCATTGTTTTAGTATCTTTAACTTTCGGTGCATGTGACACAGTTTCTGTTTTGAGTTTTGCCTTTGATGAGTTGGCAGTCGATTTCTGTGATGCAGCTTCGATTGCATTTTGGGCCAACACAATACAGTTTATACGAATTATATGATTACTTAACATACTTATTGTTATTGTTTCTATTAATGTTGTTGCTGTTAATCTCATAGCTTTTCAACCCCGTGAAAGTATAGTCATCTCTTTGGTCATTACTCACTTTCAAAAGAGGGCTGATTAACGAGATTGGAGCAGTCAGCACTCGAAATGGAAAAGTGTCAAGTTTCAATACAAAAGTTATCTGCAGCATTGATACATCGGCACCCCCAATAATCTTTATGGATATTCTCCCTAATTCCTGATCGATTTTATCAATCTCTATATCCAATTTGAAGTCAAAGCGGAATGCATCGATTCCTGAAATGAAAACAGATTGTTGAGTGATTAGTTTCTGGCTCAGAGAGCTCTCTATGATGCCAGTGACTGTATTTGAATTGTTTGTTGACTCGCAGGGTAAGTTCATCGAGGGGTTTATCAAAACTGAGCCTATAATGAGTTCAGGCCTCGAAGAAACTAAATAGGAAATCCCAATTTTATTCCATTTCTGTCTGGACACAACATTAATCCCTAATGCGTTCTTATTCTTAGCAAGTGCGCCTCTCAGGAAGATGTGTGGCCCCTTATTTTAGGTGTTCATATTGAGGTCATTGAAGCCTATCGATCGAATAAATCTGTACTTAAGGCAGTTTGGATGCCAGATGCAGGGATGTGGTAGTTAATGAGGACCTAAAAGCATTGTTGAGATGAGTCCTGAAACTATGGGATTGCGAGCTGGACGGATCCTGCGATAAATTGATAGGATACCTGTTTGGAGCAGATCAGATGGGTTTGATCCAGGGCATAGAGGAGAGTCTATCGAGAGCACTCCGAGGATAAATAAGCTGAAAATACTTTTCTTCATTGAATTCTATAACAAAAGGAAGAAAATGCACATATTTAAAATTGAATCTCAGTAACTATTATCAAATGCTCAAATGCAAGCTAACTAGCTTATGTAATAATTCAGTTAGTAGGGTTTTACTGATTTTAAGTATATATTTATGGCAGCTGGGGAAATTTTACAACGATTCAAACATCGCTTTGATGTTCTGTCAAGGAAATATATCATAAATATATACTGTGGAGGGTTTTTCGGCTATATTCGGATGATTGTATGTGTATGTATCCATCTAACGAGCATCTGTATTATATTCATAAAAATTAAGTGTCAAACAATCATAGAATGCTCCTAGAATACCCCAAACTACCTTAAAACTTGGATATGTTTCGGATCCAAAACTATTTCCTAATTCCTTTCGTTAAGAATTCGATACCCCCGATGATCCAGCAATCTTCCCTCGATATCAACTTGATAAGTATCTACATTGTTATATTTATGAATTACTTTCGTCCACCAAATACTCACTCTTCGAGGATAAGACTTCATAAGATTAGCGATGTCTCAAATGTATTGTCTTTTGTATTGGCAGTTCCAGTTTCTCTATCATATCGAATCTCCGCAGCTTGTTTAATGGCACTTTGGAATAACTATGATTTTGGTTTTGGCTTTATAGTTTGTTGATTTGATTAGAAATCTACTTCAAGGTGCAGTTGAGAGAGCATTGCAGCCTTTACGCAATTTTTTCGATTTAATTTTGGACATAGAACTCTAGATTATGGCCAATAGTTGCAATGCGTAAACCCTAATCATGAGAGTTGGCTGATTATTTATGCACTTTACTTATTTTTTGTTAATTGGTAAATATTCCTTATTCGACTTATTCCACCCTTTCCTTGACTTCCTTGATTTAATTTTTATAAGAATTCAGCTAGATTTGTACCTCCCGATCTCTCTCAGTCAGCCAAGATATTTCCTGATGTAGAGCTTGCACATAATTTTAAATGTGTTCATTGCTTTTCTTGTTCGAATTGGCACTTTCGAGTTCAGCAACCCGATCGATTACGCACTTCAATTGATTCTCCAATTCGCTTATCTTCTTATTTGTCGGCTATTCGCAATTGTTCTGATCGACTGAGACCAGTTTGAACATGTTGTTGACACGCTTATATTTGTAGAAGAGATTTCCTCCTGAGTTCACACTGCCCTTCATGTTGAGAGAACTGTCATTGTCCAGGCTGACGAGAGAGAGCTTCATCTGAGAGTGGGAGGATTCGGGGCTGTGAGGGAGGGCGCCTTGGGTTCTTGAAGGATAGTAGCTGTGATAAAGTGCGTTAGTTTTTCTCTCGTGCGTGAATGCGTGCATTTGCATAAATATTTTAATTAGCTTGCAGAAGGAGATGATTAAAATTATTAGATACATAAAAGGATAGAATAAATCGAATGACATCGATCCCCATAATGCAGTACAGCACTAATTATGCAGCATTATCTCCATGATGAAAATGCCCCGTTATGAATTCCATTGAGAAATGCATATAATATTGGCTTATTTGTATACATTTATATACTTCTAAGCAATTGTGATACATTTTTATTTATGATTTATATTCTATAACTGATGCTTTTTTGCACGATATCCAAAGAAGTCTATCTATCATAAGAAGACTATCATATGATCGATTATCTGACCTAAGAATATCCTATACTTCAAAACAAAAATAAAGCTGCCCTGAACATTAATATCGCATGAACCAAATAAAAGTAACAACCAAAATAAAATAAATAAAATAAATTGAATAACAAAATTAATATTAGCTCAATGCAACGAACATCGGCAATTAACAGAATTTATTATTCGATTATAGTTTTATATTATTTATGTATGTAGCCTTGCTGATTATACAGTATTTATTGATAGATATATGTCATTTATCAGAAAACTGCTGCGTAAGTATGCTCGTGGTCCGCAATAAGGTACAAGGCGCATCTATGATAGACCCAAATAGTAAGCCGTCGATGCTCGTGATGGAGTCGGATACTTTGGGCATGACTGTGATCGAAGAGAATGGCGAGGAGTCCGATCACATCACGGAGATATCGAATGAGGAGTGGGTCGACATTATCAACAGCAAAGGGCTCAGTGGAATTCCTTACAACAGGATATATTTTTCCTTTTTGAAGGGCATTCCCGATTTCTTGAGGATGAAAATCTGGTTGCTTCTCTGCACTGAAAACAGTTCCAAAAACTACACATTCACAGGAATACTCTAAAAAAAGCTCTCCGAAGAAATCCGCAACTCAAAGTAGTTTCGCAAATCCAAAGAAGAAATAGAATCCGTCGATTCAAAGTCAGCCTTAACAATCTTTACCATCGAACTTTACATTAAATTGTCCACTTCGCAGCCTCAATAAAAATAAGTCTAACAGATTAATAAAGATATCCACCGCTCGTACAGCAATAAACCACATCACAAGTATACCGCAGATTTGCTCAGGAAGATTTTGTATTCTTTGTCGAATTCGGGCGTCGAATACAGCCAAGGTATGAACTATATTCTGTTGAATGTGATTAAAGAAGCATTGAAATTTATTTCAGTTGGAACAACTGAACTTATTTTATTTACTTTTTTCAACTCATCTCGCGATATTTACCACTTCCGGAGTTTATATGGCTTTGATGGGAGAGTATGCGCTTCCTTTCGATTGAGATGATCATATGGAATTGCTCATTTATAAAATTGAATAAAATATTGCACCTCCAATCATAATCGAGCCAATTCAGAAATGAACGAGGATAAAAAAAATAATGACATCTCCAAACTATAGCGAATGCTTTCGAACCATGGATTGGAGAGTTTAGTTTTTTCCAAAAGAGAAAGAAAGCAAGCAGTAAATCCTCAAACTCTAATTCACCACACATTGTAACAGAAATCGACAAGCAATAAAAGATTCGAACCCATCAAGAAAAACCCTGAAATTAAAATAAAGCCCAAGGCACCAGCAAAGAAGAAAGAGAAGTAAAAGCAGAGTCCTTAGCAGAAGGCAAAAAACGCGAAAAAAAATGAGAAATAAATAAAATAAAGTGAATAAATAGTTTCCTCCTCAGAAGAGTAAATCGAAGAAGACTGGGGCTCGAAACTCGGCAAGAAAAAAAGGAAACTAGTCGAAGATAACGACGCTTAAAAGATCGTCGTTAACAGTGTTGAAAACCCAGATGAAGTCAACACATAAAAGAAAAAGAGAGGACGGCCAAAAAAATAAGTAAAAGCTCCCAATCAATAAATCCCAAACAATATTATTCATAATGAATAGGCAGTCGTTAATAAAAGCGATTGTATTGATAAAAGTTATGGTATTGATAAAAATGGTGGCATTGATAAAAATGGTGGTATTGATAAAAGTGAAAAGTTAAATCAGAATAAACCGAAAACTAAAGCTACAGCTACACAAAGTTCAAACAAGCCAAAACAATCTATTACTCGCATTGTGAAAGACGAAACATAAAAGAAGGAAGAGGAGAATTAAGAAAGTGTTGGTGTTATTGCCAGCAAAATAGACATACGTTTGCTACAGTAAGAATAGTCGGAAGAGCAAAGATAAGAAGGATTAGAGAAGGAGTAGGTATAAGAGGAGGAGTAAGCATAAGAGTAAATATCTTAATAAGAGGAAGATAAGGTTCAGGATAGGCTTATCTGCTCATCAAGAGTCCTCAGATAAAGAAAATCCAAACAATAAGCCTTTGAGAAGTTCTCATACTTAGAAGA
>NW_028282900.1:0-11386 GCF_059751285.1 Brachycentrus maculatus | reverse complement strand
ACACTACTCAAATTCTTGGAAGTTCAATATATATATATATATATATATATATATATATGTATGTATATATATATATATATATATATATATATATATATATATATATATATATATATATATATATATATATATATGTATATATATATATATATATATATATATACATATATACATATATATATATATATATATATATATATATATATATATATATATATATATATATATATATATATATATATATATATATATATATATATATATATATATATATATATATATATATATTTATATATATATATACATATATATATATATATATATATATATATATATATATATATATATATATATATATATATATATATATATATATATATATATATATATATTTATATATATATATATATATATATTTATTTAAATATATATATATATATATATATATTTATATATATATATATATATATATATATATATATATATATATATATATATATATATATATATATATATATATGATTGAATTTCGAAATATTGTACATGAATCACTATAATTTTCTCTAGTAACATCTATTGTTGAGACGAAGAAACTTGTTTTATTCAGCAGAAACCCTTGTATTCGTATGTGAGGTCCAAATCCTAGATTATAAACAAATACATAAGAAACGCCAGAAAACATAATTTTTTACTATTTTATTTAAGCTTATATATTTTTTTATATCAGCAAAAAAAATCCTTTAACCACCCTCATTAATTCCTCTCCTTTCCTTCACCTTCTGCAAAATCTATTTTTTTAAACCATACTCTTTTTTTTAAATCTCTGAATGTTTTTTAATAGTTATTATAACATAAATGTGGAATTGTTTAATTGTTTTTTATTATTTATGTAACTATTTTTTACAATGATTAAAGAAAACACTTGTTTTATACCACTTGAGTTTTATCAAAGACTAACTCCAAACTCCACCCCTTGACTAACCCCCTCCCCCTAACTTTCCTCCCTCCTTATTTATTGAACCATTTTATATTTTATATTTTAGTTACTATACAGACCTGAATAATAGAAGTTTAACTTCTGAAACATGTAGTCTTTAGTAAAACTCAAGTGGTAATAAACAAGTGTTTTCTTTGTTCATTGTAACATGTCTTACCACAAAGTTAATGCCGAAACAATAAATAAATTAATTATTTTTTGTTGATGTAATGTAATGTTTATTATTGTTAATGTAACTATTGTTTATCATATACTTTTTTTATATAATAAACAATAGTTACATTATTATATGTAAAGCTGTACAATTCCCGAACAAATAAAATAAAAATAAAAATTAGTGTCAGGACACACTCAAAATTTTGTTAAGTTATTTATGTACATATGTAATTTTTTACTAAGTACCGTAAAGTGGGTATACATTGCACCAAAATACTGCATTTTTTCAAAAAATTGTCTATTCAGATCAGGTTTTTTACTTTTTCTGAGGTTTCAACTACTGCAATGTAATAACACATATACCTGTAACATGTTTGATACGTTTTTAAATTTTTATCTATTTTGCCTGTATTTTTTTTTTATATTTATATTTTGGTGCAAAGTATCCCGGGGTAAAGTACAACTTTGCACCATGATATTTTCTCTACACTTTTCGTACTAGAATCCAAATTGATGCAAAGTAAAGGCTATCCTACAAGTTTTGTTGCACCTTATGAAGGGTTTTGGCTCATAGTTCACTACATGCAGATTATAATATTGTATAATTATGGAAAAATAAGACACTTGATAGAATTTTTTTTTTTTAAATATTGAAAAATCTAACAAAAATGTTTTTTTTTTCAATACTGAAGGTTTAAAATTATATGAAATAAAAGGTGGATATTAAAACATATCGTACTACATAGGTAATAGGAATTAAAATTAAATTAGGTCTAAATATGGTCAAGTTCCGGGACGGTAAAGAAACCTCTTTTGGATTGCATTTTCGGTTCTTTTATGGAACCCGCTACATCCTTCCAAGAATATTGAAGAAAGTCATCCTTCATCGGCCACTTCCACGATTTGAGACTCTCCTGCATGGATTTAACAGCTCTGTCTTTCTTTATTTCCAAAATCTGTCCCGGAAATTTTTCTCCTTCATAATGAAATTCGACATATTCTCCCACCTTCTTTTTTACTGGTCCTAATGAAACGGAAGAACAAATACGATAACTGGTTTCAGTCATCGTTTTTGTTCTTCTCCCTCTTCCTCAAAGCTTCCGTGTGAACTATAATCAGTTAATGCTAGATATGCTGGAAGTTTTGATGCGGAAGGTGGGATCATTGATGTAGTTGGTTCAGGTAGCATTTGTGTCTCGTCAACGTTCATTTCGACATTTGGATCGTGAGCAATGCTCTTACCTGGTTCTATCGGTATCGTTTTCCTGCGTTTTAAGACTGAATTCTTTGGGTTGAATCTGTTTTCTTCCAAAAACTGTTGAAAACTCTGGCACACGTCATCATCATACGCTTTTAATGGCAACCGATTAAGCAACTGACTAGTTTAAGCAACAGTCAAGGTTTTATGTCTTTGCAAAAATGATCTTATCCATTCAGAGCCTGGTACGTTGTTCTTTAATATTCGTACTCTTCTGCCAAATGTATCCAAATAGGCTATTAAAATGTAGCGAATGTTAAAAACACTCACTGGGAAACCGTACTCACTCATGTCTACTATGCAGTTTACGAAGGATTGCTCTTCGCCCTTGTCACATATCGGAGGTTTTCCCACAGGTTTTGTGTGCTGACCTTTGAGCTTATAGTTAATCGTCCTTTTGGGGATTTTGAAAATTTCTTCAGCCTTTCTTTGACTGATTGTACCATTTCAAATGGCCTCCAAACACTGCTCCACTCTCTTCGGTGTAAAATCGCAGTATCGTCTGGCATAAGGCCGCTGTTTGTGTGTTCTTGACATTTTTGAAAAAAATATACCATCAGGAATTAAGTAAGTACACAAAACCTATAGATATTTAGCAAACATGTCAAGTTGTTTTAGCCGTTTTAAGACTTTTGATCAAATTGATTAACTATGGCCCTTTGTGGATACTTTGCACCAGGTGCAATGTTACCCCAAATGTAGTCAATACAAGTAAGTTCTTAAAAAAATATAATTTTTACATAAACTTGACAACGTAACCAAAAAATACAACATTTGAGAAAAGCAGGGCCTACCTACCTATGATTTAGAGACCACTCACTTGTTGTAACTTGTTTCAGTATACTGATTACATTCGATTTTTTGGGACACAATTTTCAGACAGAAAACTTTCTTTACGTTCGGACAGGAAATACGCATTGAAGCAATAGCGACCGAATGTTACTTCTTTAAACTAAAAAGTAGATTGAAGTGCCATCTATCAGCAACAATAGAAAAAAGAATGAAAAATGACATGTATCAGAGATGACCAGCTCCACAATTTCTTTACAGAAGGTGGTGCAAAGTATCACCCATGGTGCAAAGTATACCCACTTTACGGTACCGTTCCTGTAAGCTTGCAGGAAGTTGCGGCGAGGAAACGGGAAGATACAGAGGCGGGCGGGATGATGTTGAACTATTTATGACTCAATCTGGACACAATGCCTTCCGATAATGACCTAATCTTAATTACCATGTACACGGCGTATGTGTCTTGCAATGAACATAAATTAATTTTATCTACCCCGTAATGGATCTATTATGCCCGGCCAACCCTGTACGTACCGTGCGCACACTAGAGACTATATTTTTAGAAACACCAACATAAAAAAATCCTATTTATGTATCGATTTTAAATCAAACACAGATTTTTTGAGTCTGCTAATTTGTATTTTATTAACAAAAACACATAAAAAAAATTATGTTGTGACAATTGTTTCGCCTTGTTGGGGCATTATCAAACGAATGTCTTCATTCGTTTGATAATGCCCTAACAAGGCGAAACAATTGTCACAATACAATTTTTTTATGTGTTTTTGTAAATAAAATACAACTTAATAGACTCAAAACATCTGTGTTTAATTTAAAATTAAAACATAAATTAAAATGGAGTTCTACAAATTAAACTCCAAATCAATAAATGAAAAAAATCCTATTGATGAGTAATTTTTATGGGTAAAACCGCGAAGTCAAACCTTGAAAAGGTCAAGTCATGAACAATTTATAAAATTTAGAAATACACAATAATTTCAATTATGATAAAACGTTAATTAATATAATGCATTTTAAAAATACGTCACCTTCCTATTATCTATATTTCCTCTTACAAAAAGTCCTGTTCTTTAAACCCTCCCTCTCTATTTATTACCCTATCAACCGTTATACATAATATACCTAAATATTTTTGCTCGTTAGTTTTACTTTTCACCAGTAGATGTAAACATCTGTTGTTTTTTAAACTAGTCGTGTGTAATGAAATAAAACTCAGTAAATGATATTATACAAGTGTTTGATTTTTGTAAAGTGTTCAACATATCATTCCACAGAGTTATTTAATTTAAAATGAATAGATATTACCACAAAGTGACAAATTGATTGTGTTGAAATTCAAATTATTTATTTCAAAAAATAGACTCTTGTATAATACCACTTAAAGAGATTTATTTCATAATAAACGACAGAGGTTTTCATCTGTAGGGGAAAAGCAAAAATTTATCCGTTTTACTTTTAACTTATAGTTGAAAACATCTGTAGTTTTCGAAACTGTTATTAAATAAAACTTATGATGTGGTATTATATAAGTATGTGTTTAATTTGTTTTTTAATTATCAACATACCATTACACAAAGTTAATACCAAATTAATAAATAATGGAATTCAAATTAATGACAAATAATGCAGTCTGAAGCTAAATTGATTCGGTAACGTTACCGAGTTGTCCAAACATTTGGCCACCAGGGTATGCGAAGTCTTGCATGTATCAGACGGGGATATCTTCAATCTAAGGCAAATTGAATTTGGAGGAGAGGCAATACGTATGTAGGTACTTGTCCAGGATAACGGTAAAAGGAAGAAGTGAAACTAGCTACAGAAATCATCAAATCGAATAAGTATCAAATCGAGTATAATATTATGTTTTATTCAAACTAAGCGCTGATCATACCTTTTTTTAAAAGAATAAGCCTCAAAGTCTCTAGTTTTTAGAAGCTTGTCTGCAGGTAGGATATAGTAAGGAAAGGGAAGACATACACCCAGACCAATTGAAAATAAAACGTATACGTACAAAAAAACGTATGTCCACCGATCGACAGTGGCGTTGTGGGTCCCTACAAAAAAAAATTATGCTAATTAAAATGATTTTTAAAATTAATGTTTATATATTTTTAATAAATATAATCTGAATAGCACTATCCATTTTACTTCGCTACTTATTTATTTATTTGTATTTCTCCACACACCGAATTACACATTACAAATAATAAATTATAATAATTTATTATTTGTAATGTGTAATTTGACATTTCGCTCACTCCTTCCAAGAACGTCATAAATAAAAAATCGTCCATTTTCAGTTGTCCATGTTTTCGGAATGCTCAGAAAATGTACTCTATCCCAGCAAAAGCGGCATATTTAAAACTTAATATTTACCCGCTACAGGGCAGAAAGTGTTGTTTTTGCATTTCGAAGAAAAGGTATTGTTTAATTATTTTTTTAAATATTTTTCAAATGGAGAAAAAACCTTCAGGTTTTACCTAAAAAGACCTGATGCACAGTATAAACTTCAATAAGTGGCTTGATATTTATTTTTAAAACATTGTATTATATTTTTAAACTTTAAAAACGTTCTCCTGAAAAATCAAGTTTTTTGATTTATAGCGTTCTTGAAAGGATGTCTCAAAATCTATTGTGATATGTGTTTCGATGCATTCTACATTATTTATTTTAAAAGATTTTTCAGTTACAAATCAACTAATTTTAACAAAGGCAGACAAAAGAAGCACAATTATTTTACTCAATTTTAAATTTTAGTTTTGTTTAATATATGCCACTATTTCTTCAAATCTATGTCATAATGGATTTGATGCATTCCGCATAATTGCCGATGTTTAAAAATGATGCAAAATGCATCGAAACATGTGTCACAATATATTTTAAGAATACGTGGTATTTACCCATTGAAACTTAAATTTAAAATAATTAAACTTCTTCCTACTATTCCATTATCCCAAGACAATAGACAATTCGATGAGTGATAAGAAAGTTTACTGTTTACGTATATATACGTGGTATAGATTTATAGCGACAGTGGTGTAGCCTAGTGCCTCCTCCCATTTGCATTTGATTTAAAGTTTGTTCCATGACAGACGTCAATGTACTCGATATGCAAATCCCCAGTAAGCCCACTCAAAGGCGTTGCCATTCGCTTCTTGTTGAAAGGGGCTCTTCACAGAGATTGGGTTTTACATTATTTAGCTGTTACAATAATGAAAATTATCAGTACAAAAAATATGTACGTAATTTTAATATTTCGCCACAGATCTAGGAGTTATTTATATTGCTGAAATGCGAATACTTACTTAGATGATCTGCTGGAGTGTCCCTTAGAGACAAAATAAAGAGCTCACGCATTCGTGGATGCCTGGGTTTAACAGGCATCAATAGTAAGGTAGAGGAAAGGCCATTCAGATGGTATGGACACATAGGATGTAGAGAACCTGAACGTATTGTAAGCCAGGGAATCACTGTGGACCTTCCTCGAAAGACATCTACAGGAAGACCAAAAAACTTATGGATGCTACAGAAAGATAACATAATCTAGGTGACGTTGTATATGATAGAAGGACCTACGACCTGAGTATGAGGAAAGCTGATCCCAACCAACTATCCATCACGCCACTTCCTTGCAGGGCTAGACAGAGGGAACAGAACACCATAAAATTCTGCCTTTGAAAACATTCGCCTCTTCTACATTCATGCATCTCCTCATGCACTTCTTTTCTCAAACCCTTATTCGCACCTCAATGGTGCATATGGCACAGCATCATATAAACGCAGTGTTATCTTGATCGTTAATACATGAAGGAACGGTGATCAAACCACTGCTTCAGGTACCAGTCCAGATAAAGTAATTAATTTTAATTGAATAAAAAATACAGTGAAAAAATCACTTATATTTTTTAATACCTCATACAAACCTGCCTATTTTTCAAATCCTAACCCGACCACTTGCAAAGCTTTCCTCGGTCTTCTCTGCTTCTTTCTCTAACTACATTTACCTCAATAATTTGTTTTACCGTTTTTTCTTCACTCATGCGTTCCACGTGTCCAATCCAATGTTACATATATTATTAAATATATTTAAATAATTAATTTGAACAATAAATGTAACATCATTAACATGAATGAAACCTAATTGGAGATAATCTAGATTTCTGAATAAGTATTTGGACACACTCAAAATGTTGTGAATATTTATATATCTTTCAAGTCTTTTAAGGTCGTTTTCTTAAAGATATAATAAACTTGTTACCGTATTACATCCCGTTACTGTATCACATTTTCTTTCATATGCCGTATCATGTGTGAACATAACATGGTTTATCCAAAGCTGTCACCAAACAAAAAAGCTCGCGTTGGTGCGTAAATTCAAAATATGTAAAACGATGTCGAGTTTGGAAATTGAATTGAAAAACATGTCCTGGAGGGTTGATGGAGACTGCACCAGGAGTACAGAAAGCTTTAGGGGTGGTTATCAATATTTCACAGGTGTCTAATTTACATACACGTTTGCACAACTATTGCTGTATTATTTATTCACAAACGGAATAAATTATCTTACAGCCAAAATATGTACCGGCATGTACGTTGTAAAATCTATTAAAATATAATATTATTTATATTAGAAGCAATAACTTTGTGATTTTCCATTTTATAATTAAAATGTAACGTTGTCACATTAAATATATTATTATAACTTAATTATAATGTCTACCGGTTTCGAAGCTAACCGCTTTATGATAATAATTATTCTGAATTTGCAAATCACTCAATAGAAAATAATCATTCATTTGATAAAAAAAGGTCTATATATATATATTACACACATGCAATAGAGGACTTTAATTAGATTACTTAGAAATATTAGAAATTAAAAAGGCAATGATAATAATTAACAACTAATAAATACACAAGTAAATGATTTTGCTAAAAGTCCGTTATTAAATATGTTTCCAATCATTCATCATCCCTGATCCCTTTTGACTGTGACTGCCAATCAACAAAAAATAAAGCCACTTGAGATCTACCCAAGATTCGTTCCCTAACCGTCAAAATATTTTGAACATTGTTTAGTACATAGTGTTTTAGTATTAATCACACTTGATAAAGAAGCGGTTAGCTTCGAAACCAGTAGACATTGTAATTAAATTATAAAAAATATCTTTAGTGATTTTAAAACAAAGTTACATTTTAATTATTGAATATAATATATTAAAACAATATTTTGTATTTAAAAAGCATTTTAAACTTTGTGGTATGGTAATATAAAAATCTCCTTGTCATTTGTCGTTCACTTTGTATAATACAGGCTATTAAAATTAAATTATTATGGTCTGACATTTTTCCAAAAATAAAATTAAGACAAATGAATCACAATGGGAGTATTTTCAAAAGTGGACTATTATTAATGTTTTTTTTTAAATAAATATGTAAATTTATTTATTTTTATGTAAAGAATTAAGTATTTATTGATTCGGCGTTAACTTTGTGGAATGACATGATTATTTTATTAAAATTAAACACTTGAATATACCACTTTAATGAGTTTTATTTTATTTACGACTAGTTTAAAAAACGACATGTTTTCATCTTCTGGTACAAATTAAAACTAGAATTAAACTTGAAGTTTTAATTTGTACCAGAAGATGAAAACATCCATCGTTTTCGAAACTAGTCGTAATTAAAATAAAACTCATTAAAGTGGTTTATTCAAGTGTTTAATTTTAATAAAAAAAAATTAGTACATAATCAAAAAAACCATCTTAAATTTTTTTTGGAACACAAACCCTATTTTTTTATGAACCTCAAACCTTGTATATAACACGAGTTTTTGTGGAACCATATAACCGTGTTATACGAGGCCCGAGTGTACCTACTTTCTTTTTCTATGTTTAAAAATAAAACAATATGGTTATTTTTAATGTGTTTAGTGCCTAAGCTACACGCCTGGCACGACGTACGTCATATAAATCTCACAGAACATGCAAATGTCGCGAATCACATCATACATAAATCAGGTCGTGTGAAACAGGCGTCGGCCATTGAAGGGGTACAGGTGTTTGCAGGTAAACTAACTCGCTTTACATAAAGTAGAGCGGCGCGAGGCGGGCTTAGTTTTGGGCATTATCATACCCATTCTGTTACAGGCAGGTACCCACTCATACACGGTCGTGACAAAGAACGTGGTACCTACATAAAATAATTTCAACTTTAAGCTTAACACATTACCTTTGTATGGTAACTGGTTGTCTGCCTTAAGCGCGTTTACGCGCTCTCCAATGAGGCGCTCGCCAGACGGCCATACAAATTGGCGTGTAAATGCGCTCATTTTGTGCTTGATTCTAGCCCGTGTCAAACACTAATTTTAATGAACTATAAAATGGAACATATATATACATATTTTACATCACACAGTGTACATATCTGGTAAGTTTTCATATCATATCCTTTTCTTAAATGTTTTTCGCAGATACTAAACTTTATAAGATAAAACTTTGTTTTAAACCACTTTAATTGGGACTTTTATCCAACCAAAACCTCAATGTTTAACCCTGATGATGACAAGTTTCTTGTCGAAACCGGTTGGAGAAAAGTACCTATGAAAAGCGGTTATAAATAATGTAAATTTATTTTATAAAGCTCAATTTATTTTTAAACAAATATACACATATACTTATTTATAAATATATATATATATATATATATATATATATATATATATATATATATATATATATATATATATATATATATATATATATATATATATATATATATATATATAAATATGTATATATATATATATATATATATATATATATATATATATATATATATATATATATATATATATATATATATATATATATATATATATATATATATATATATATACATATATATATATATATATTATATATATATATATATATATATATATATATATATATATATATATATATATATATATAAATATATATATATATATATATATATATATATATATATATATATATATATATATATATATATATATATATATATATATATATATATATATATATATATATATATATATATATATGTATATATATATATATATATATATAATACTGACAGTAAATATATTTCTAATAAAAATACTTTATTATGATTTTTAACTTTTTTCATTTAAAAAAAAAACAATATAATGTCCGATTCGAAGTAAAACCCTGTAGATATTTAGTGTTTCTAGAAAAGTTTGAGAACCCCTGCATTACACAATTATTAAACACAGTTTACAAATACACAAAATTTACAGAATACACCAATTAAAAAGACAATCAGTATCTTTCTGTTTTAATTGTCTTTTTAAGGGTTTGGCTTCATCCCATTAAAGCAATAATTATCATTTAATATGTATGTTATATGTACGATATCAATTACAATTATAATGACTGAAATACTGTTGCATAGCGCTAGATTCTCCTTGCATTGTTCTAATCAACCTTACTCAATATGGAATGTGATACTAAGATACCAGATATTGCTCACTCCTTTCAATAAAGTCATAAATCAAAATCGTCAATTTTCAATTGTGCGTGCTTTCGGAATGTCCAGAAAATGTACTAAATCCCAGCAAAAGCGGCATATTTTTAACTTAATATTTACCCGCTACAGGGCAGAAAGAGTTGTTTTGGCATTTTGAAGAAAAGGCATTGTTTAATAATTTTTCAAATATACTAAATATTTTTCAAAGGGAAAAAAACCTTCAGGTTTTTTGCCTAAAAAGATCTGTAGCACAGTAAAAAGTTGAATAAGTGGCTTGATATTTTTTTAGTACATTGTATTATATTTTTAAACTTTAAAGACGTTCTCCGAAAAAATCAAGTTTTTTTGATTTATGACGTTCTTGAAAGGAGTGAGCGATATGTTAGGCGTTTGCCGACGAATAATTAACAATCAAATTTTGCTGTTATACCTGTTATGTGTTAATTGTGTTCATATCACATTAAATAATGATTTCTTGATCTCTATTGTTCCATGAGGTGATGTTCCAACAGGAAATTCTCGTTTGATAATTTATCCATTTTCTCAATGTCCTAGCCCTAGCATAATAGACTTCCACGTACCGCCTTTCAAGGAAACCCTGAAGGACGTAGACCCCCAGTGATTGTCCT
>NW_028282899.1:0-13838 GCF_059751285.1 Brachycentrus maculatus | reverse complement strand
GTGTCTTCACGATATTTCTATTTATGTACTTATATTTGTGCATATTTTAGGAGTAGCAACAAAGGACTAGTTTATTTTTAACCATTTTCATTATTTTTATTATCTTATTACTATTATTATCTTTATTATTATTATTATATTTATTACTTTTGTCAAATTTATTTCAATAAAAGTGATTTTATTCACTCCAATATTTATTCAATATTACCCTGTACTGGTAATTGAAGCGGAGGTTTGATCACCTTTCTTTCATGTATTAACGATCAAGATAACACTCCGTTTATATGATGCAGTGCCCTATGCACTATCGGGAGCTAATGAGGGTAAGAAGAAGAAGAAGAATTATTATCATAATCAAATTATTGTAACCAAACTTATATTAACATCTTATGCGTTAAGTTCTCGTAAAAATGTAGTTTGATGTCAAGAATAAGTTTAATTTTATATAAACAATACTACCACTAATAATAATAATAATAAAACCCTTATCCGCACCCCAATGGTGCATAGGGCACTGCTTCATATGAACACAGTGTTATCTTGATCGTTTACACCCGAAGGAAAGGTGATCAGCCCTCCGCTTCAGGTACCAGGGTAATATTGAATAAATATTACAGTGAAAAAATCACTTATATTTATTTGACCCCCCTGGGAATCGAACCCGGGACCTCCAGAACGGTAGCCGAGCGTGCTGACCATTACACTACAGAGGCGGACACTACCACTACCGACCCTTATCCACACCCATGGTGCATAGGGCACTTTTTTTTTTATTTATTTTTTTTTTTTTTATTTTTTTTTTTTATAAATCACAATTTTTAACATATATTAAAAATAAAAATAAAAAGTTATTTTGCAGAGACCCACCAAGCCACCTTGTGTGTCTTGTCGGTGGAGTACTGTATGTAATTTATGCGATTTTAAGCTGATCATCAATGAAATGCATATGCATATGAAGGGGAGGTGATCAGTCCTGTGCTGTCCAGGGTAATATTTAATAAATGTTTGAGTGAAAAATACGATTTTATTTATTTTGACCCCCCTGGAAATCGAACACGGAGCCTACAGCTTGGTAGCTAAACCCACTAACCATTACAGTACGAAGGTGGACAATAAATAAACATGGATATTAATAATACATATTTTAAAGAAAATAATAATTTGTTTTCACAAACTAATAGCTTATAAATACAATAATAAAGAAATGTTATTTTATTTTCCTATTGTCAATGCAAAAATGTTATTGTAAAAACATACATAATGATTATTATTTTTAATGTCATACAAAATAGTTTAAAATAAAAATTGTCATGAACATTTAACTGCAAAAAAGGATAAAATAAGACTGAAAAAAAACAGAGTCGCAAAATTGTTTAATGTATAAAGGTTTAAAAATGTATGAGATGCCTGAATGTATGAAGAATGGAAAGAGTCTGAAAGAATTTAAAAATAAATGTTTCGTGTACTGTAAGAAAATATATATATATATATATATATATATATATATATATATATATATATATATATATATATATATATATATTTATATATATAAATATATATAAATTTATATATATATATATATATATATATATATATATATATATATATATATATATATATATATATATATATATATATATATATATATATATATATATATATATAATTTTACTTTATCAACTTAAATGGTTTTCTACGTTTTAAAGATGTTATTACTGATTTTAATGCTGTTTATGTTTACTGAAAATACATATATCTTAATCCAATGTATTTAGCATGGAAAAGATCGAGAGCTTTTTTAATATGGGAGTTGCATTTATTATTTACCGTGATATTTATGTATGTATACGGTTTATAGATCAGTTAGTGTATTAATATTATTTCTACGTAAAATAATTTTAATGTTTATTTCATTTCTTAGATTAAAAAATGTTTAAATATATCATTTTCGTTATTGGAACTTACTTTTTTATATTATCTTTTTATTAATAATATTTTAAGTAAGCTCAAAGTTTTGTCACAGAAATATTAATTCCCATCTCAATATCTTCTTCATCCTTGTTAGCAAAACAATAAAAATATCATTTGTCGATGTTTATTTCTAATTTTTTCTCTTTTTTATTGGAATGGTAAGGAACTTGTTTTCGTGATTGTATTCCTGTACTATTTTCCTTATTTTAAATCACTTTTTATAGCAACTCGAAATGTTTGTAGGCATTTGAAACATTTGAATATCAGAGCATGCGTACGCAGAGCTGACATGACAAGTAGCGGGTATAATATTAGCCTTCATGCCCAAATTGACTCACGAGTTCCCCTGACTCATAATAATTACATCATCTCGGTATTGGTAAAAAATATATATTAAAAAAACAACTACTATATTGGAAGAGAGTAAACATAAACAATAAAACATACCTGAACACACATGGTGAAATAAACTGAAATACATGCACATATCATATTTACAATACATTCCTTACGTGGAACTATAAACGCTATGCAGCTTTTCTTGGCGAATTTTCTATGATTTTCTTATCACAAGAGGGAATGCGAAGTTCCTTGAATGCTTCAATTATTTTTTTGTTTAATGCCAAGAAGTCATAAAAATAATAAAATAAAAAAAAACTTATTGATTCGCCATTATAGTTATAGTTATTTTCATGAGTTCGGAGAGCATGTTGGTAAAGTATGTAATTTGGCGTCAACATTCTTTAACGTTTGTGAGAACTACGAACATAATTGGTGGTAGGGTACTTGGCTCACACAATACTTACTTTACTTTTCTTTACGTGAGGCTCCGGCTTCTTCTTCACCCATATGGGTGGTGTCTTATGGGATTAGAGTCCTATCACACAATACAACCTACCAACACAAGTCAATCCCAGAAAATGTCGCTACATTTTTTGTTTATAAGTTTGTCGACTACATATGGACTGTGTATGGACTACGTTTTGACTACGTATTGACTATTTATTGACATTTCATCTTTGTATCGTCTACGCCTCATGAATCGTTTTGAAAAATAAACGAAAAGATAAAAAAAAGAAATTCTAATATTTGCTTACAAAGCCAGTAAAAACTTTTTATTTGTCTTAAAAGTACTCGTAGATATTTCAGTTTAAAAAGTAAAAAATGCTTTAGAAAAAAACCTTATTATACAAAAATGAAGTGAAACAAAAAAAGGACTCATTTGACCAAACCTTGGTAGAAGTAAACTGTCATGCTTGGAAACGTTGGTTACAAACTGTCATTTTTGGGAAACCGTGAGCATGCCGGGCTTGAAGTTTGGCTCTAGTTTTTCTTCACGACCGACAAGCCAAACATTTTCGAACGTGTGGAAGAGATTTATGTAATTATCGTTGAGACAAATAGTTTTGATTCACATTATCGCGTTTCGTCGTGATAAAGTCACTTAAATAATTGAATAGATAAACAAAATACATAATGATAATATGGTAATGTGTTTTTATAAATATGTCTATAGTCTAGTGCCTACTGTGAGACCTTACCTTGAATAATAGAATAAATACTTTTTTTTAAATATATTATAGTGAGTAAAGTATAAATGTTTATGGGTTATTAAAAATATCTGAACAAAGCATAATCGGAATACGTAATAACAGTACATAGTAAAAATTGAGAAAAAATTCCAGGTGAATGTCCATGGTTCAAAAACCTAAAATTAAACAACTTCAAACATATCAAACTTTTTAACAGATGATTACCAATCGGCAAGACAAGTCAGCAAGAGTTAGTTTATTAGTTTATTATTTTATATAGTATAACCAATTCCGAAAATTAAAAATTTCTTGCACATTTGTTTTTGTTATTAGTCAATTGTTTTATTTTATTTTTATAACTCCTAACTCTAACTTATAACAGCCACATTTAATTAACTCTTAAGTAGAGTAAAATAATTCTGGCAAATGTGAACGAAAATTTACCTTAGATACCTTTAAATAATATTGTGAATTATGGATATGTTTCCGGATAACCCCATCAATGTTTGTTTATCATCTGGGCTGTTTCATTTCATCTGCTAGGATTAATTTAACGGATTTTTATCTAATTGGCCCTTTTAAATTTTATTATATAAAGCGGACGTAATAAACTTTTTGTATTGAATCTAACAAAGTGTTCGCGATTGATGTATAAAATTTCTATAGTCACTTCCCGTAGCTAATTTAGAAGTAGGATTATTTTGATATATTGGCTATCAATGATTTTTATATGGGTATATTATTATATTCGGGATGAAAAGGACATTTTTATCTTCGTTTACCTTAAATTTAAAAGGTTTTATAATGGAGTGGAATAATAAAAATAATGTCAAAGATCTTGATATGAAGAGGCTCCACCCACTAAATATGTTCATGTATAATTCTTTTGCCATCACCTCGTTACATACGAATAACATAACATTGAGAAATTTTGAAGATTTAAAAAAATATATCTTACTACTATCAAAAACTTACCTTTGTTGAAAATTCGTTGTACTGTCAATAAAAATAAAAATAAAAATAATATGCGCTTTTAATAGGAGTACGCTGATGAAATTTGGACTAAGGGTAAAAAAAATATCATCAAGTGGCGATGACAGGGTATAACCAATTTTCGAGATGCAAGTCCACGAAATATTTTTGACGCAAATTGGTCATAAAACTATTTCTGCATTTTTGCTCGCTTTAGGCACATATATCGCTCCATAACAAATAGCATGACGACAATTTCACAAAGATCAAACCGAACTAAGAAATACGAAAATGGCTCTGACTATGCGATCGCTTGCATAACTATGAATCCCCCACTGTTATCTATTATTTTTGTTGATATAACACCATATTTTTGCTAAGAAAATATTATACAAAATATTAGAAATTATTCAAATAGGACAGGACGGGGAAGAGCAACATGATTCAAATGATTTAATGCCGTTTATAAAATCAGAGTATAACAAAGTACTAAAAATCGTGCAATCTCGAATTCGGTGGATATTTATTTGCCAATCCGCTCGTGAGGTCAGTGTTAGTTAGGCATTGGACTTAAAGAATATTTTCAGATTATTTTTAGAATACGAGTGCCTAAGTAATATCATTGAACCCTAAAAATAAAGCTTCAAAAGGAACCGGCACGATTATCCACCGTTGAGTGAGTGATATGAGCTTTTTGGTATCACAAATACTAATAGAACCGTGAAGTTTTCTTCAGAAGTAAATATTGGATATAAAAGACTATTGAAAAATCATAATTTGCATATCTGGAGTAAAGCTCTCTATCAAACCAAACGATATAGAAGGCAGTAAGATATGTATCAGAAAATTTTATTATTTCAAATACCCGATAATTAACTTTAAAAACAATAATGAATTTAAATACGTTTAGTACTATAAAAAGTTAAGAGCAGGCTGTAATTATTTATAATATATTTTCATAGACTTTGTATCTGAAAAAAAAACATCTCAATTGGGAGTTCCGTCGATATCCCTATCTCTCTCTCCTCGCTCTCTTTATCTAGCTCTCGCGAGCCGTCTTCGACAATATTGTACTGACAAACTTTATAGTTATATTTACTTTCCTAAAAAAACGCAATACTATGAGGCAAACATAATATTACAAAAATGGTGACAATTCTTTGCACTTTTTTCAATTTTTTTTTTCAATATATTTTCAATGTATTGTTTTAATTTTTATTTTCAATTTCATTTTCATTCATCAATTTGGAAATAAAAACTACAAGATTAGGTTTTTTACCTTCTATTATTTTTCCCCTATATCATACATTTATTATGTCCACAACTCTTTAACTCGCCTCATCTGTATCCTACAAAATATATTCCACTTCTGGGTCTGAGAATCTAGACCACAGAACTGACCACCTTGCCTTCGTATGAATTATATTATATAACCAACGATCTTCGATCTTTGAGCTGTGCATTATCATATGGTGATAAGAAAAAAAGAAATAAATTCTATCAAGTTTTTAAACAATGGAATCTAAAAAATATATGTTCCACTTATTCCAAAGGGAAAGTTTTAGAATGACAATTCAAGTATCTAAACATATTAAATTGTACGACTTAGTACCAGAATATTCATTGTTCGCTCTCAATACACACTGCCTCACTTCTTAGCATCTCTCCTCCCACGAAAATCTTCCTATATGGATATCTGGGTAACTTACTTCTAGGAAATAATGAGAAAATACAAGGTTTGTGCTATTGCAGTATAGTTGTACCTCGGTATGCGTGCTTAATTCGATCCAGATCCTTTATTTATTATTACAATCAGGACGTATACCAATGTCTGAACAGAAAACATTCCAAATGTGCTATTTTTGTTTGGATTTCATACATTCGGAATTCCGAAGAGGAAACCGCCAACGTTCTTACAAAAAATAAAATAATTATCGAAAAGGACATATATCAAACTGAACTTATTCCATAACAGATGAATACTGAAATACCACTGCACCTATTCTGTACTATTTATGCGTGTAGGTTTTATGTATATATGATATGTAAACCTTCAAAATATCTTGTTGAGATAAATTCATGTACTTCTCCAACCATGCATTGCATATCCACTTCTCTGGAGAGAACACTTTCCATTCCTCGATATAGCACATTATTCTTCACTATTCCCTGCACTTTATAAGTTAACAGACTATGGAATGAATTACTGCCCATGAAAAAGAAATTCTCTAATAACCTTCAAGAAAAGCCTGAGACATTAATAACTATTCTTGGAACCCTAAATATCCATTATATCGTCATATCCTTGGATCCTCTTCCTCATTCTCCCTTAACTTACTCACTCCCACTTCTCCTAATGTCTTACGTCATTTCATAATTTTACAGTATTATCAATTTCAATATTATAATTCCTCAATCATTCATAATATGACTCTTTTTCATTTATATTTCTCACTTAGTATACGCGGGAATATGATTATTTAGGCTTGATGATGGTAGAATACAGAGGGTAATGACCGACCTAATATCTTATTTTTTACTTTTTGTTGCTAGATCAAATACATTTAACAAGATTTGTGAATTAAAACCGTTAATATTTAATCTCAACTATCTTTCAAGTTTCTTCGCTTTCATGCGTCAGTTATTTTTATTTGGGCCTTCAATCACCATTTTACGAACGTTTGTTTTAGTCATCCAAAAATGTGACATTAGTGTCCCAAAAATATATGTCGTAGACTGTAAATGTATATTTGATTTTCCTTATCACGATTCTGAAACGTAACCCTGCACTATTAAAACATCACAATAAAAAACCCCATTGATTTTATCTAAGGCTATAAATTCATTTACAGTTATTTTGACAAATGTTTTTGAAAACAACAAATTATTCAACTCTGTATGCCAAATTACTAATACTATATAATTACTGTGTACCGTTTCTGCTAACCATCTTTAACTCCTATGCTAAGAGTTTTAAATTACGTGTAGATTTACAAAACGAGAACAAAAAACAAGTTAATGTCATAAATCTTTCATCAATTACGATCATCTGACGACGCCCAGCGGTAACGCAACATCCATGTTAGATAAAATTCGAAAGGTTACTTACTTTTTTAGTACCTACTTAGATAGAGTTTTAGACAGAATTATGATAGTTCAGTGATTTTGTTAGATCTAGGATTTAAGCCAGGGATGGCGAATCTTTTTCGCGAGTGGGTCAAATTTGTTTTTTTTTTTAAATAAAAAATCCATGTAGCGGCGGGTCACATAGGTTGATTTATTAAAACGAAGGCTTGCAAGTATCATTAACTTTAATAAAAAAAATAAAAATAAAATATATATATATATATATATATATATATATATATATATATATATATATATATATATATATATATATATATATATATATATATATATATATATATATATATATATATATATATATATATATATATATATATATATATATATATATCCATATATATATATATTTATATATATATATATATGTATATATATATATATATATATATATATATATATATATATATATATATATATATATATATATATATATATATATATATATATATATATATATATATATATATATATATATATATATATATATATATGTTTATAACGTACACGAAGGTAACAACTAAAGAAAGTACCATACTTTACACAAGTATCCATTGGACCCAGAACGGTAGTTATTTAAATGAAAATAACTGCTCGCACGCATTTGTCGATCCAAACGTAATTAAAAGCTTTGATCAGTTTTATTTTTTTATTAAATCAAAGCTCTAAATAATTTTTTTTTTTTTTTAAATTACAAGCGGATTAGATTATTTCTTTCGTTCGCCATCCCTGATCTATGCCAACTAGTCCTATCGCCATGTATAATGTACACCCTAAACTTCAATTATTAGAGTTACAAATCATATGACGTCTAGTTTCAAATCATATATATGTATTCTGTATGATTACTCTGTATGATAACACATAATTAAAAATATGAATAATAAATACCTCTTTATATTATTTCTCGACTCTTACCAACGCTATCTTTCAAATTCCATTTCAGTGACGACCCGTAGAGCTTGTCCTCTCTCCTTATCGTGTTCCTATAAAACTTCGCCATAAATTACAAAAATATCCTAGAAGATCTCCGTAGGTAACGGTACATAGATGCGATGCCTGTATTTCTAGAGTTTTTATGCGAATATTATGCAAATGTGAGGAGATTCTTGGCAGCGCTGGTTATTTGGTACTTCGGATACTATACCGTGTAACTATCATTATTTAATGTATTATGTCTGTTGATATACCTACACCCTACAATTTGCGAAATGCATTTTGTGTTAGTCATATTATACCAGTCAAAAATATTATGGAATATCCCAATGATGTCATTTTTATACAAAAAAATAACTGAATTTAGCTTATATTATTTTGAGAAATAAAAAGACATTCTTTTTTGATCCACCCTCATTTTTATTAACAACCAACTAGTTTCGGCAACAACCTTTTGCCCTCTTCAGGGTTTATTTTATGACTGAAGAGAGCAACAGGTTGTTACCGAAACTAGTTAGTTGTTAATAAAAATGTGAGTGGATCAAAAAACAAAGTATTTTTATTCCTCAAAATAATATATAACTATGATCCACGAAGTTAATGCTTTCAATATTCAAAATAGAATACTTGTTTTTAACATACAGAGTCGCGTGACTCTGTATGTTAAAAACAATATGTATGTTTTAACAAATCTGTATGTTTTCAACATACAAAGTGCATACTTTCCACCGTCATTTTTCCTATTTTTCGTAGACACCATATCCGATCGGCCGTTGATCATATAAAAGCAGTGTGATCAGCGTGCCTCACATTTTTGCATATAGGAGTGGAAAATATTTAATGAATATGGATGTGTATGTTTATGAGGGAACTAGGATGAAGAACGTGGAGGAGAAAAGCAGAATAGAAACAATGGCTAAGACTCTTGAGGTTGCATATCCGTATTAGTACAATATGGTTCTAGTACACTGCTGATATGAACGAGTCCCATGTTTGCCAACATTACACGCAAAGCACGTTATATCTGTGTTTTTGCTCGTTAATCTGCCATTATATTTAACAACTAATAAGTGAACTTATTGGACCTTATGCAGAAACCATCCAATCCACAATTTGCAAAATTTGACTTTTTGATGAATACTACTTCATCAATAGTAAATTTTTAATTTGCTGAAAACACTGAACCCAAAACATCAACATATTATTTTTCGGAGAACTTTTTTCTAACCCGCAACCAATAAAACTATGAAAAAAAGTTTGAGTCATCCATGAGACCCTCATGGATGACTCCAGAATTTCAGCACTTTTCGCGTGTTTTTATTGAAAAAATACATGGAAATATTAATGAAAAAATCCATTTAGTTTAGATTTGTTCGACTTTTAACGAGAAGAACTTAGAAAACAATTTCGCTGCCCAGGGGAGAGTCAAATAAATATAAGTGATTTTTTCATTCTAATATTTATTCAATATTACCCTGTACTGGTACCTGAAGCGGAGGGCTGATCACCTTTCCTTGATGTGTTAACGATCAAGAAACACTGCGTTTATATGATGCAGTGCCCTATGCACCATTGGGATGCGGATAACGGTTTGAAGAAGAACTATTTGTTGCTAATAATTCATATTCTAACCCTTATCTGCACCCCGATGGCGCATAGGGCACTGCATCATATAAACGCTAACACTGCATCTTTAGCACATCAAGGAAAGGTGATCAGCTCTCCGCTTCAGGTGCTAATAATTAGCTTAGTAATTTCTTTATTATTTATGCACTTATTAGTTTATAATTATCATCACAGCAATTTCTTTATTGTTATTTAGGAATGTTAGCGGCATAATAAAACAGGTACGCCGTCAAAACAAACATAACTAATCCTAAATCATGCATCTGTCAGTAGGCGTAGTGCTCCGTTATTGGCTCACGGAAACGTTTATATAAATTTAAATGGAGTTTTTAGTGATTCATCGGACTAGTATTTTATAGCCATAAAAACTGACGATCTGACGCTAGATGGTGGTGCGTATGAAAAATCGGCATATAGTAATCTGAAAATGGGCATTGCTCCTAGCAATCAATGTCATCAATATCGAATAGTACCTAAAAATGAAATTAATAAATATATGGATAATGCAATTTTTCATATCGCGAAGACTTTGATTTTTTTGTGTTTAAGGATATTTGAATTAATCATGATTTATGAAAAACGTTGTTTAGTTCACATAAAAAAGGAGTAATAAACCTAAAATACAGTACAATAGTCACATTAGGTTCTTCATTGATATTTTCTTCGTTGTTCTTTTTATTTTTATTTATAATTATTCCCGATTTTAATTTTTCTTTTTTAAAAGTAGGTTTTCCAAAATTCCTAACTTGAAGTACCCTTTATTTATATTTTATTACTATGTTGTTTTATAATTCAAAGCGGAATGAAAAAACTCTTTTTATTTTATCATGAGTATCGTTTGATGTATGATGTTTTAAATTACATAAAAAAAGATTTTTTATGCATGCAACCAAAAGGTCTCTTAAAATCAAAAGCTTTCTCAGTCCAATATAGATGGCTCTTGTGAAGTCATATGTAGTGTCATGAGATTAATGATATATGTAGGAATCCCAAAAATTTAAGTAGTGTGGATGTCACTTTATCTTATCATCCTATGTTGTGAATATAAAATACACTTATGTTTTTTTTTAATATTATAACTAAATATATATTATGTCAGTCAATGCTGGTAGCAGAGCCGTAAAAATTATATTTTAACAATCGTCATATATTTTTATCACTATTTAACAATTTTTTAATAATAATTACCACTAGAGGAAACAATATCCATTGACATAATGTGGTGCCCAAATTTTGAATACAGATGACCATCTAGCCTCTGCTCTACAATGTGCATAGCTCGGCTGTCCAAACTTAAAACACAGTAAGGGACATTTTTTTTGTGGCACGTTTTTTTTTTGCATTTTTGGACTTAGTAGAATCTACTTAGTCCAAAAATAAAAAAAAAACAACTATTAAAAAATGTCCCTTACTGTGTTTTGAGTTTGGACAGCCGAGCTGTCCCAATGAAATAAATCCATTAAATAATAAACACCTCAGTTATAATAAATAGTCACAAAACACATTAATTTATTTTATGACAATGCTTTATGACATAATACATATCATTTTAACATCTTATTTTCGCAGCTAATTTGTATGCAAATTTCTTTTGCAATATTTATGGCATATTGTACAAAAAACTGTTTTTTGTATTTTGGTATTGCCTCTAATTATCGTAATTGACAAGATTCTTCGAGCATAATTTGTTTTCAAATATTCAATTTTATGTTCCCAGCATGAGTAATAGAAAAGTGAGAAAAATATTTAAAATAAATAAATACAAAAATAATGGTAAAATTAGAAATGAAAATAGCTAAAACTGAATTGAATTAAATTTGAAATACTTGTTCTCACATTTGTGCACAATTTTTTCAACGTTCATGTAACATTTTTCTACTTTGTGGTATTTAATAAAGTTATACACTATTTTATAACTATGAATAGGAATAAAATAAAATATGCATTTTAGAAAAATCATGTAAATCAGAACAGAGGGTTGAAAATATATGATGAAATTCCAGGAAGTATAAAGAATTCAGAGAAATTAATTAGGTACAATTATTGTCAAATTATTGTTTTAATATAGGGTGTAAATATAAATCCTAATAAATAAGATTAGAATGTCATAATAATAAAACAATTTGTATAAACTAGGCTGTTGTCGAAGCAATAGTTTCCACCGCTGGGTTTTTCAAATCTTTATTTAACACGACGCCTCCCTTCTGTTAAGCTAATCAACAAAGCTCCCTTTTTGATCTTCCTTCCCCTCTCTTTTCTTCTGTTTTCCATATTATGGTCATTGTGATACAGGATATGTCCTATCATCTCAATCTTCTGTTTTCTATTGTTTCTAATAAGGTTTATTTTTCATGCAGCTTAAGTTACAAAAAGATTTATAGTGATTTTATAGAATTGTTGCTTTGTACGTTGTGAAAAGGGAAATAAAAAAATATTTATTATACGATAATCTTACTTCAAGCTTAACGTATGGTTAAGACGAAAACCTCTCGAATTAAATAAATTTATTTTTTATAATATCGATTTGAAGCAGGTCAAATTATTTTCATTTAAATTTATTTTTAAATAATGAAGAAAGTTCAGTCAACCTAAAATTAAACTAAAAAAATATTTTCTTATGCGTTGTAAAATATTTAAAAAAATTAATCATATGACGAAACTTCTCTGAAATAATACAAACATTAGGTACAGTACAAACTATAATGTTTCCCATTTAATCATGCCACATCACAAGTTAACAGGGTAACCAATCCATACATTTCATTGTTGTTATGAAACGCTTTTTACATATATTCATTCATTTATTCATTCAAACCCTCATCCACACCCGACGGTGCATAGGGCACTGCATCATATAAAAGCATTGTAATCTTGATCGTTTATACATGAAGGAAAGATGATCAGCCCTCCGCTTCAGGTACTAGTTCAGGGTAATATTGAATAAATATTGGAGTGGAAAAAAATCCTTTTAATTCCATGATCCCCTCCCCCTCTGGGAATCAAACTCGGGACCTCCTGTACGGTAGCCGAGCGTGCTGACCGTTACACCACGGAAGCGGACGAATATATATATTACGTCATTAATTAATAATAATAATAATAAATATTAAAACCCTTATCCGCACCCCAATGGTCCATAGGGCACTGCTTCATATAAACGCAGTGTTATCTCGATCGTTTACACATGAAGGAAAGGTGATCAGCCCTCCACTTCAGGTACCAGTCCAGGGTAATATTGAATAAATATTACAGTGAAAAATCTCTTTTATTTATTTGACCCCCCCTGGGAAACGAACCCGGGACCTCCAGAACGGTAGCCGAGCATGCTGACCATTAATTACACTACGGCATTAATTAATAAGACTTCAAATTCGTAGCGGTTTTAAGACACTTTTTAAGTAAAACAAATGTAGGTACTTAGCGTACTTTAATCGTTAATATACAAATAAACTAACGAAACTTAACTTCGTCATTCAACTAGTTTCTAAAGTAATATTCCAATAAGGGATATCTCAGTACGATCTCATTTGCATTCCAATATTTTCATATTACACTTCAATACGCAAATACCTCAGTCTTGCAGTATATACCTTAAATATCTATTTCTCTCACTGTATTTTCCCGTTATAGTAGCTACCTGCTGAAAATCCTATA
>NW_028282898.1:0-10170 GCF_059751285.1 Brachycentrus maculatus | reverse complement strand
TTAAAGTACAAAGTTGTGATTATTCTAAATTAAATGAATATTAAGTGAGTGAATTATTTTTAATTAATAATAAAACAAAATTTTATTTTAAGTCTATTATTTTACAGTTATTTTGTTAAAAAAATGTATTTTTCAACAAAACATTATTAAGTAAGTGTGTATGTCATATTATGTATTTCAAAAATCACTTTAAATAAATTCAGTATTAGACGATTAATTTTTTTTCAAAAGCAATCGTCTCCATTTTGGTAACAAAAACAGGATTTAAAAAATATTTTAACGGTCATTATATGTCTTTAGTTAATATGATAGATTACTTGATATCACAAAATTAAAAATTTAGAAGATTTTTTAATGGAAAAAAGGAAAATAGGGCTATAAGAAAATGACGATTCATTTTACAAACATGGATTATGAATAAGAGGCTAATATTTCATGAAAAATTAACAAAATATGTATCGTTGAAGATTTACTCATTTTTCGTATATATTAACCATAATACTTGTTTTATTTTTTCCGTTACCGATCACTAGTTAGCCTCTCAGAGATTGTTTTTATAGAAAAGAAGAAATGCCTACTATTCTCTTATAATAGTATTATTTTATGAATATGTTAGCTCTTAGCTATTCTACATATTAAAGAATGAAGACATTCTAGCTACGTTTAGAGAGAGAAAGGGTGCATAAGACTTCAAGTATCACTAGACAATTTATTATTTATCTTCTCAAAAACGCGATAGATTTATTCGAGTAGGTACTTAGGGCTTAACGCACTTGTTTGTTTATCTTGGTCCAGTAAACGCGTTATTTTGGAAGTTAAATTGTCTACTTAAATATTTTATAATAGATAATTTCCAATCGCCTAAGTAAACGTGTTTATAAGACACTGAAATAATAAGCCTTGAAATGACAATTTTCATTTATAATAATATTATATATGACGCATATATAAGTAAAATCGTATTATTCATTTTAATTTTTGATTAATATATTTTACATTTTGACCTAACAACAATATACGAATCTATAAAACATTATCGGTCTAAATAGTTAGCCAAATAAATCGCATAAAATTATCATATATCTTTTGGATGTTCAGTTAGTCGATCGATGAGTAAGCTTCAAAGGAATAAGCTTTTTTGTATAATCTCGCAGCAATAAAAATAAAATGCTTTTGAAAAAAATTCCAGTGTGCAGATGAAATCAACTTGTATTTCAAATCACCACAAAGGTACCGGAAGTATGCATAAAAACGATTGCCGAAAATATACACAGTGCTCGAGGGCGTAAGATACCACTACGAAAATCCTCAAATAAGTCGATTATGAGGCCAGAAATCGTGCAAAATTCCTCCAACGGGCTCTTTTTAACTCTCAAGGAGGTTCAGAATTTTCCTTTTCCCTTAATGCTGTTAAAAGGTGACTTCTGAGCTCAGATTCCGAGCTTCTCCAAAGCAGCACCAGTTCATCTTTAGTCAGTCTTTCTAAAGGTGATTTTCCATCGGAATTTCTCGGTGCTATATTAGGATAAGGTGGCGCTGGGGGAAGGTTGTCGTCGCAAGCAGAGTGGCAACTTTGGTCCGTACTCGATCCGCTTCTCGATCTACTCCCGGGAATGTGCAGGTCTCTGCCGAACTCTGATTTTTCTTCCGTCGATTTCTCCGGAGTTCTGCGGATACTGTCTTTGGAAAAATACTCGGGAGTTCGCGGGCGTTGTCGTTTTTCCTCTATTTCGTCACATTCCAAACTTTTGTGTCTTTGTCTCTGATACTTGTCTTTCGCTGATGGAGAAGAATGATCTTCTATTTGTATTTTTATTTGATGATGAGTTTTACTGGAGTTCCCTTCAGTTTGTTGACTAAAACAGCGTCTTACTGGGGTTTTACCGTGTTTTTTCTCATTATTTTTATTAAGGTGCTCTTGCAACTCTTCAAACGTTTTTTTTTGCTTTCGGAGTAATTCAGATTTTGGAAATTCCGGTTTCGAATGCAAGTCATCAACGCTATTTGATGTTTCAGGTTCGGCATTTTTTTCATTTTGTTCGGAAACATTTTGGAAAGATCTAGCTTCTAGAGTATAACCATCGCCACTTTGCCCAAAAACACTTCCTAGTCCAGGCCTACTGCGATTATTTTTACTAAATGTGTTAGGCGATGAATCCAGGAATTGTTTTCCTTTATATTTCGGAATAGTCGCGAGTTTTTTTCCAACTTCTAAACTATCACACGAAACGTTGGGACTGCGAGATCCAAAATTTGCAAAATCCATATAACTCGAGCGCCTACTATTGATGTCCGGTGGACTATTAGTTAAACAAGAAGTATCCTTACTTAATCGTCTGCCAATAGCGACGCTAGTATTTTCAAATCGTAACATAGAATGAGAACTAGAACTAAACACACTATCGCTGCTAAATCGCCTAACGTTAAGTCCACTTGTGCTTTGTTTGCGCTTTTTATTTTTAACTCGAGGGCTTTTGAAGATATCTTTATAGAAAATCTTAGATTTGAGAGGAGATTTAATTTTAACATCACTACTATTCGATAAAGATAAAAAATTCAACTTCTTGGGAGGAGACATGAGAGATTTCTGTTGTGTTGGAGAAGCTGTTTCGGAATCTATTTCAGTAACTGCTTCCAACGGCTGATCGCGCTCTTCTTGCTGTACTCTGAAAATGGTAATTTATATAATAATTTCTTAATCAAATACAATATATTCTTTTAATCAACTCTTCGTTCTTGTTTATCAACTCTTTGTTTCAACAACAGTCATATAAAGTTCTATCAAACCAATATTAAATTGTTTAAAAAAGTCAGATTGGGTAGATGAAGTTATTCCATATACAAACAATAACAATAAATTGTTAAATGTACCTTCTTATTTCTTGAATCATTTCGAAGAATTGTGCTTTACTTTTTCTTCGTCTCCGTTGTTCATGTTCCTTCTGAAACAAGGGTAAATCATGGCAGACATCATTGACATAACAATGATATTTTCTTAATAGGTTATTATTATTACTTATACATATACATATATACATTTATATATATATATATATATATATATATATATATATATATATATATATATATATATATATATATATATATATATATATATATATATATATATATATATATATATATATATATATATATATATATATATATATATATATATATATATATATATATATATATATATATATATAATGCATGAGTCATTTTTTTATTACTAATCTTTTTTTATATATTCGAAATTTGTTTTTCTTTAGAAATTACAATAAATTTTGATTTAATTAATCATGCAACTAATCTATTTAAAATTTCAAAATTGTGGTTTACATTAAGTTGTACAATTTAAATATTTTAAATAGTCAAAAGTATTTCCTATATATAAAATACTACAACTTATAATACCATTAATATAAGAGCAGGGAGAGAAGATGGAACGCCACATTAGTCTATCTCGACATATGTACTAGCTTTTTCTACATCGATAAATTAAGTCATATATGTCTTCCAGTTACGAAGGCTTTTGATACGAAAAACAAACATCTTAAAAAGTTATTTATAAAATAATACCTACCCTTTTAACACTTTTCTGGAAGAGTGATGTAATTTGGCCCTGTCGTAAGGTGTGGACCAATTCGCGAGCTGCGTGGTGCGGAGATACAAGCTCTACGCAGTTTATGAAGCGGTATAATTTCTGAAAATGATATTGAATTTATAAAGTTTAAATAAAATAGTTAAACAAAATGAAATGAGTTCTATTTAAAATTTAATTTACGTATGTAAATTATAATTGGCAAATTAGCTATGAAAAGTAATAATGAATTAATAAAGCACATTTTTTGTTCTTGAGATTTTTTTTTAATCGAAATGAATATTTGATTTCAACACCTATGCATAAATACTTACATAAATAATAAAAGCATTCGAGGCAAAATTTTTGTCAATTCTTATTAGGATACTTATTGGACAGGATTATAACAGGATTATAACAAAACTGGTACCACGGCACAACGGCGAGCTTTAGCCTCCAGTATGATAGATAAATGTTCTAACCACTACACTGTGTAAGCGGTTAGAATAATATAAATTATGATTTTAACAAATTCATATAATATTTGGGAATATACACGTGATAGCCCCAATTATAAATGCTCATTATTAGATACAGAAATTGTGTATAGTTTGCTTTCAAATTAAGTTATTAATCATATTTTAATTAGTATGTGTTTTTTCTTCATAATGTACATTTGTAGTCGTACAGAAGAAAGTGAACAGGTGCATTTTTTTACAAAAACGTGATTATTGACTATTTGATATCTCACTAGCTTAATATTGCCCTGAAAAAATCCCAACGCGATATTAAACTTGGAAGTATAATATATTATGTTTTGAATATTGAAAGCATTAACTTTGTGGATCATATTGAAATATTATTTCGAGAAATAAAAATACTTTGTGTTCTGATCTACTCACATAAATATACTCATCCACTCACATAGTCATAAATTAAACCCTGAAGAGGGCAACAGGTTGTTGCCGAAACTAGTTGGTTAATAAAAATGTGAGTGGATCAAAACACAAAGTATTTTTATTTCTCGAAATAATATGAATGATCTATTGATTTTTTTAAAAATGACTTACTGCATTGATGTTTATTTTCTTGCCAAGCAAATGTGACTTAAATGGCCCTCATGAACATTTTACGATTTGTTAGTTGGTCACTTTCTCCTGTACGACTACGATATTAACAATTTTTAATTTCGAATAATATGTCCTCATTAAGTTTTCTAGCGGCGATGGCACATTTTACAATACTTAGTTAAATAAATATTTAAACTAAATATAGGATGAAATGTAAGCACGCTTGAACACCGAACAAAAGCTTGCGTGTGATCACGTCTGGATATACACTGTAATATGATTAGCATAAACAAAGTTTCACAATAAAATATGGTAAAATGAGATTAATAAAGATTATAAAATCGAAGAAATGCATTTTTAAATTGACTTTATAAGACGTCATTAATTTTAATATTGTAAAAGAGAAAGTCAGGAAAATTAATTAATTCATCCAAAAAAAACTCTTGTAACTGTATTAAATATATAAATTTAAAAATAAAATAATAATCTTTCTACATTATTACATTTGATAAATTTATTTAGATTTTTTAAATATCTTAATTTAACGTTGGTACGTTAAGTTAAGATATTGATCGATCTTTGAAAATTTGTTCAAATTGCTGTATTACGTATGTAAGGGAGTTTTTTATTTCAGCTTCAGAATACGGATTTAAATAGTTTTTCTTAAATATCAGTTTCTTTTATCTTTAAATATCAAAAAATTAGATCAAAGTATTTTTCCTTCTATTTAATTGCATACTTTCACACATTATATCCATCACTTAGAAAATGTGAAATATACCTGCATATCATTATTTTACCCCTGAATGAATTTCGTTTAAGGGAATATTTGAAAAGAGGTCCAAACAATAGGTAAAAAGGTATTTTACTATGTAAAAGTCGTCATAGCATTACACTTACCGGGTAAAGTGTGAATTTATAACAACACTTTGTAAATTTCATAAAATGAATACCACTATTATTCTTAACTTCGAAAGACACAAAGATTTATTATATATGGTATGATAGTCAAATGGTGTTAGCGTTATAATTTAAATTAATAAATAACCTTCACTCCAATTTATGTTAAATACTAAATAATAAAAGTGTGAATAGTTTCTTTACTTCTCTTGTAAAATTGTATGTTTTTACAAACCCCTAATCGAAGGAAGTCTTAATTTTTTATAGAAATAGAATCCTTTCAAATGAGTTATAAATGTAGTCATACTTGGCTAAAGAACATGATGTTTCTGCTCCTCCAGATGGTTCCCTTTGGTTTGTGTCTTAGAAGAGGTAATGTGTACCGGTAAAACAGGTGCTCTACTAGTAAGATAAGGCAGCCCACTGCCATACCGACGCCGAGCAAAAGGAAAACTCCGGCTACGGCAGCAACACCTTTGGACAAAATAGAAAAGTTTCAAGTAGTGCGACTCGTCTATTTTATTACTATCAGTACGTAATACATATAATAAAATGAAAGCGACCGTTTAAATATTTAAATCATTTGTGTATTTTACATTTACCAAAAAAATAATAGTTGGGACGCAAGTCTAAAAGATTTGCTTGAAATACTTAATAATTTTATTAAAATTTATATTAATATGAATTTTATTACAATTTATCACCAAGTATAATGTCAATATTATACTTGGTGATAAATTGATAAAGTGAGTAATTTCTATGTGAATATTCTAATTGTATTACTAAAACAATACAATTTTGCAAACAAATTATTGATTAAATTTTCGAATATTTTGTTTAAAATATTGAAAAAATAATCAAAAATAGTTTTTCTTAGAATTAAATGTGTTATATACAGATTCAAAAGATTGAAAGTGAATTATCTACTTACTGCAATATTGATATAAAATCAATAATTCCATTTTTTGTTTACATTGAAATTAAATCAAACTTCATCATAATCAGCCGTGAATCAAATTTAATTAACACCTTACCTTAAAAAAAGCCTTTTTTGCATTTAAAGATATTACTATTACTACTACTATCACGCTGTTTCTCTGCAAGGAGAATGGAAAGCCACACTCTTCTGTCCTGACATACACTCCTAGCTTCTTTCACGTTCATAAATCTAGTAATACATGCCATCCGATGACGTAGACTTTTGACACCACAGGTTCTGATTGATCTGGTCGTGTCAAGTCTTTTTGGCCGTCCTCGTTCTGTTCTTACGCTCACATTTGCCAAATATACTTTCATAGTCATTCTCCTACTATCCATTTGCTCCACATGTCCATTCCACCTCAAAGATCTTTTCTCAATATATTCAAATATCCCTACTTCAGCCCTACATTCCTTTCTAGTAATCTTCATTTTTAATTCTGTCATACAACGATTTTTCCACACTTTCGTCTGAGGTAACGCATTTCAAAAGCATTCACATTGCTTCCATCTTTTCTTTGCCAATTCCATGTTTCGCTCCCATACATCAGTGTCGGTATCGTGTGAATTGCCAGTTCAGCTAACATGGACATATGTATGTTTATTTCCCTCATTCTATTCAAAGGACTATTTATACTCTTCCCTGTATTCACCTTCTCTCAATGTCTTTACCCGCTTTTCCATCTTCTAAGGATATGCTTCTTAGGCTTCTTCCAGGTTTGAACGATTATTTTGCCTTCTGTTACATACATTTTCAACATAATACATAATTAATTTACTGTAATTCAAAATACCTAAAGGGCGGGGTTGTATTCCAAAATCGGTACCCATTTTAAAACACGGCAGACCACCATACCATTTTTCTTGTAGAATATCCATATACCCATTTGATGAATATTTTGATATGACGGCTGATATACTATCCTGCAAAAGAAAAACAGAAATAGAATATAGCCAATTTTTTAATATATTATGTATCCAGAAATATATATTTGCAATATAAAGTGACCTTATTTAACAAAAATATTCAGTTTGAAATTAGATTAAGTATAAATGTACAATATATTTTATTATCTGACTAATGGACACATTTTACTGTGGATAATTATGTTATATGTTTAAATGCTGTAAGTATAAATTAGTTTCAAAATGTATGTCAATATAATTATAACAGCCACACATAATTTACAAATAGGTACTCCTGCATTTTACTCGTGCAAACATATCGTTAGATTTTCTATTTAGGAGTGAATATTATTAGATCGGTTTGGTGACGTGTTTTCTTTGTGCTTTTACTCAGTACTGTTAAGAAGTAGTGTAATGATCAGCACGCTCGGCTACCATTCTGGAGGTCCCGGGATCGATTTTCAGGGTAGGTCAAATAAATATAAGTGATTTTTTCACTCTAATATTTATTCAATATCACTCTGGACTGGTACCAGGAAGCGGAGGGCTGATTGATCACTTTTTCTTTATGTGTTAACGATCAAGATAACACTGTGTTTATATAACGCAGTGCCCTATGCACCATTGGGGTGCGGATAAAGGTTTAAATGATTGTTAAGAAGCGAAATATCGTGCTTCGACTCAATTTATTGGCGTCGCTTTGCTCTTCTCGTCCTGATAATTTTATTATTTTTATTAATAAATAATTGTTTACAATTGCGCGATTCCGTCTTCCTCGTCATCAAGTGTTCCAGTACCACTAGTCATTACAACAAGTTTACAATAGGATCGTGATCAACGAAATTGGACTTTTTGTGATGTCATCACAGCAGCGAATAGTCGTCTCGTCATTTGAAGATGTTTGTCTAAAGGCGCCAATATTAATTCGTAAACCTACTGAAACCCATCACACAGATGATTAATGGTGTATTTACATCCGATATTCACACCGAGAATTATACTTAGGCAATCCGACACCAAGTAAACGATTCGGAAGGTTAAACAGTAGGGGCAACTACTCGATTGATGTATACATAAGGGAGAAGGGAACATCGTATAAGGTTGAAGTTTCCTACGATCCAACAGTACTTTTTTCGGAAAAAATAATGTTTGATTACTATTATAATGGTCACTCTTTTTTTTTCTTAATATGTTAACCCCACATGGTAGAAGAATTGTGTGATCCAACAATTATAAAATTTGAAAACTTGAAACTTGTGTTATATACCATGTGACAAGGTACGGACACCATGGTAGTTCGAAAAGCCATGAATAAGTCAAAAATCTTAAGGAAGAACTCTTAATCAGTATGCAATCGGCTATGAACTTTTAAAATATATATATGTATGAAATTCAACTTTTTTGAGATATACAAATATTTACAAAAATATTTTCATATTTCCTTATCTTTTAAAACCCCTTTCTTTTCAAAACCATTAAATTATTTTAAAGATAATTTTTTTTTAATTAAAACGGTTTAAAGAAAATTAAATTTCGATTTATTGTAAATTAGGCCGTAAGTAATAAAGCTGAAAGTTTTGTTTAAAATAACATAGATTTAAAAAAAAATATTTCACGTAAATTCTAAGAAGGAAAAGCCTGAAATTGTTTTTTTCGGATTATTAAACCAATTATGTATTTTACGTACCCCAACCAACGCGTTGGTCATTAACTAGCTGTATTCTATATATAAAAAGCATAGTTAACGTTATGGTATTGTAATATAACACTCTCCTTATCATTCATCGTTCACTTTGTTTAAAAGTAGTATTACACAAAATCATGACGATAAGGAGAGTGTTATTAACTAGATAATTCATAGTTTAAAATGGATGAGATAGGGATGCAGAGGATGAAGAACGGCTTAAACTCTTACACTACTTTTCGAAACAAGATGGATTTTTACAGAATTTTTGAATACGGGTAAACTGCCTCCCATTCTGCATTTTTGCATAAAAACATAATCACATCAAACACAAAATAAATTTAAATTTGCATATTTTAGGTCCATATAGAAAATAATTAAGTTCAAAATAATGAATTATAAGAAATATTTTGTGTAAAAATAACATCTGAACTTTCATCCTTGCAAAAATCACGTTTTGTAATCACTGTTTCTATTTGACAAGCAATATTGGCCTTGAAGATCATTAGTTGATGAAAATTCGATGCCAGTCAGAGCGTCGTCGTGGTTACTTTGTCACCATTATTTCATGGTGAACGGGAGTTACCCCACTGTGCCCCGCTATTCATTATTCCTCCCCCTCTTCTGCCCTATACCTACTTTCCTGCCAGATAGGTACATAGTTCATACTGTATAGATATTGACAGTCGGTAATTGGATCACTGACATTAATGCCCTAAATATTTTCATCACTTAATTCTTATTGAATATGTCCTCATTTTTTTTTGTTCTTTACGGAACAATAAATCTCCTTCAATCTAGAGATACAATCGTTTATTAGGCTATTCAGTGTCTGTCAGTTGAGCTATTTGGGTACCATCTTCGGCATTTTGAAAACGTAAAATAGACGGTGTTTTGAAGTACCTAATAAATTTTCTGGCAAAATGGATATTTGTTTAGTATGTATAAAATACACAAATAAAAAATCTATACGTTAGTTTGAACTAACTAGAGCTCTCGAAGGGTGGACTATAATATGAAATTTATACTGCTGATTTTGCCGTAATTTT
>NW_028282897.1:0-19915 GCF_059751285.1 Brachycentrus maculatus | reverse complement strand
TCACTCTATCGACGCATCTACTGATCCACTCGGATACGAGACCATATCCTTGCCAGTACTGCGGGAAACGCTTTCACCAAAAGTCAGACATGAAAAAGCACACTTACATACACACAGGTCAGTTTTTTTTTTAATTGATCCATAGAATACAAATTTTACCAATGTAAGACACGAGTGGAGAGCCCCTGTGTCGTATGAATAAATTATAAAGTAGGGTTAAAATAAGGGTTTGGATTTTTTTCTCATACACGCCACCCTCATAATAAATCGTAATATGATTGAATATATATATATTTTAGTGAGCTAATAAAACGATCTTTAATTTGCTTAGATCACGTTACGTAATACGTAACGGAAAGCTCTATTACAAAAGCTTTCAAAGCTCAGACATAAAACGTTTGCTTAATTAAAGCGATAGCTTTTAAGTCACTATTTGTTTTAATGAACAATTATAACCCATTAGTCACTAATTCCGGTTATGAAATAATTATTAAATGTCAATGTATTAATCGTGCGTGATGCTAATATTTTGACCTTATAAAGGAATGTGTATAGCACATGTATCAGCTAATCTAAATATCACATGCTAATTTAGATTAATATTATAACAATTATATTATATCATCTATAAATATAATATTTTTGTAACAATTAAGAACGTCTAATTTTACTTCATATTTTATCTTTATGTTTTTAATCGAGTCAAATTATCATTTATTTTTGCATATGAACGCTCTATTTTTTATATTGTTACAAGCTTATTATAAAAATATATATGCTCCCAATATTTACTATGGTAATGTTTATAAATTATAAATTAATTTATTATATAATCTAAAATCTGATTACCATATGTCCAGTTAAATAATTATTTTTTCAGTGATATATGATAAAATGTACAACATAATTATTCATTTCAATTAAATTAAAACCCTCGTGAACTAACACGATGCCTATGTTAAAAATAGACAATACATAATACAGTGAAAAGTAATCATGAAATTAAAAAAAAATGTACGAACCGGACCAGCTCCTAGTAGCCAGGCCTGCCGAGAGGAGACAAATTCCCTGAGCACGTTCTCCTTGAGGGCTCCGACTCTGGAAAAAATAAAAACAAGAATATTTTTATAAAAAAAGTAAAAATTGACTTCAAATAATGAATCTGAACTAAACTACAGCTGTTTGAGATGTATGTTCTAACGTATTTCATGTATAAGTTCCTTCAGCCCTTTTTATACACACAAGAAATTAAAGGAGCGGAACATTGCCTTCAAAAGTACCCACTTTCTGGGTTTGCAAATTATGGTTGACTTTATTGCTTTTTGAACGTTTAAAAAATATTAGACATGAGAGGAAATATTCAACGAATGCAAATTAGTAGCAGTAAATTTAGGTATTCGATTTGAAAATTCAGATAGAAGCAAAGAAATAATGAATAACTCTAACTGAATTATATAAATTTAATGTTTTTTTAGGCATAAATAATATATTTTTTAAAACACATAAATAATACATTCACTTTCATGTAGTTATTCCTCAATTAAAATCTAGAAAAAACAGACTCGAATATATCAGGAAAATATTTTTTTAAATATATCATTTCAAGGTTGAGCATCTTGGAAGTTTTTTTACAGATATCGTTTACGTGTAGTATACTTCACTTGCTCTCAAAAGTGATCTCCAAGATCTTTAGTGCAAGTTTCTTTAAGCAAAACGTTTCGAGATCGTAGAAATTATATGACAGCGAACGAGATCATTAATATTATTATTAAGATTCTCAAATGCTTTATTTTTCTGTGGCTTTGGTCATTATAATATATGGCCTTGATAGAATACATTAGTTTTTCTATTATGATCTAATTATATGATCATTAAGACACTGAAAAGCAATGCGTTCATGCTTTTGATTTTAATTGTAGATGCAAAATTTATTATGAGAGTCTAAAATTTCAAGCTAATAGCGAAGTTGCTATCGATGTTATTATGTTATCGAAAAACATTTTCTTGTGGTATTTGCTGGGTATTTTTTATTTCATAAATCATTTCAAGCATTTAAAAACATTGTTATAATCATTACTAAATTCACCATTTTACTTATCCAAAATAAATTAGTTACTCACGATTTTTCAGAACTAATAAAACTTGTAAAATTACATTTTATAGGATACTATATAATTCCACTAAGGGTGTGATGTATACGTTTAATACAATAAAATTAATAGCTCCAAGCATTGTTATGGTTTCATTTCATCGGAGCTCTATTTTTTTTCATGTAGTGACAAAGTGTTATTATCGCGATGTGCCCGACGTGATATGATGAGTTACCAAAAAAAATGTAACGAAATGTAATTAGATCGTGACAATCTAAATAGACTTAATTTGAGGTTGTGTGTCTTATCGAACACGTATAATATGCCATCACGCGATGTCCTTTGTTATGATATCGGTGTAGAATCTTAATCTTTTTTTTTGTAATTTAGTTAAATCGATACACGTGAATTGTAATTAAAATGGTAATTAAAAACATCTTAGTCTAGTTTTTGCAACACTGAAACGATCAGCGAACATTTAGTAATAAATATGCCCAGTAAGCATGAAAGCGCTTGTTTTTGCGCTCAATTACCCCGACCCTTTTTGTTGAAAGTTTTTACATATTACCCTTTTATTTGATAATTAGATTCACCTACTTCCGTGCCTTTTCTGGACATTTATTCGACGTGTTCTTCCGGCGCGTGGCGATCACGTGTCCTTAATAAATACGAAACAAATTACTAGATTATTTTTGAGTGTTTATGTTCATCCTTAATTATAATAGTTATTACTTATACGTGATGAAGTTATTTAATAAAAATAAACATAAAAAATACATGATCTATATATTTTTATTAATGTAATTAACAGCTAATTTAATTCTATATTTTATCTTGTATTTTGATTTTCAATATTTCATAAAAATATTAATGCATAATGTAATATTTTTATTGCATAAATAACATTTTGAAAGGGTCTAGGAATTCTACAAAAATTAAGAACAGTTTAAAAGAAAAATGAAACGAACAATAAATTTGAATAAAATAAACATTGTTATTTTCCGTGGGGTGGACTTAGTGTTCGCCTACTTTTTGCTGCCACGATCAGTTATGATCGTGGCAGCAAAAATCTGGTGATGTATTTGTTAGACTTTTATGACCGATGCGCTAGTTTTTTAAAACAAATTGTAAGTTGTCATCTAAACAGGTTTGAGATGGGCGTTAAATATTTTGAATAATATTTTACGTAATAGTTAAATCGTTTATATCGAAAATTGGTCTAAGCCTTTTATTAACACTCAATCTAATAAGACGAGAATTCAAATTTAAAGGAAAGTAGAATCAGAATATATTAAAACATATTAATTAACAAATAGTTAATTATGATGAATGATTGATAAAAGTTTTTAAGACAATTAAGGAGTTTGTAATTTAACAGTCACTATCATCATTGTCATCTACACTATTTTATGTCGTTCTATTTTAAAGTGGTGATCAATATATAAAAACAATAATTTTAATGAATACAATAAAATTAGTAAAATATGTTATTATTACTAAATAAAATAATATATTTTAAGTCGTACAATATAAATTTGCTTATATATAAAATTATTTCATATGAAAACAACCATTGTTTTAATATTGTGTATATTGTAGTTTAATAATTAATTTCACAACATTTAAATTCCAATATAAATACATTGTTTTTCCTTGTATATCTGTCGTAGCACTATAATATGCGTCATAAAACATGCATAAAACAAACTGTCGTTGTATCGGAACAAACTCGCTCAAAGTTTCACCGAAGTCCTCAAACCAAAAAACACACCCACCCGAGTCGACACAAACCGAAACATGTACTTTAAAAACTTGTCAACTTTATTATGTACAAAACTTTTCGAAAGAAACGACGTGGATTTTACCTGAAAGTTCGTCAGTAACGATTGCCAATGAATAATATACAATAATGTGTTTCGTTTATTATGAAAAAAATATAAATTAAACCTGTTACAAAAAAATATGAACGCAAATTGACGATTGAATGTTTTATTGTTCACAGGTGAAAAGCCTCACAAATGCGTCGTGTGTTCAAAGGCTTTCAGCCAGAGTTCCAACCTAATTACCCACATGCGCAAGCACACCGGTTACAAGCCTTTCACCTGCGGCCTCTGCGAAAAGGCTTTCCAAAGGAAGGTGGATCTGAGGAGGCACAGAGAATCACAGCATCCGGAAGCTGCTCCATCCTCGATCATCCATGCTTCGCGCCAATATCATCACTATTACGGAAACGATGGAACGTCCATCACCGTGACGCCAGTCAAAGGGTTAAGGACCACCGAACTGTCGCATGTGACAAGTAGCTGTTAATAACCCAAAAAATATTGTACAATATATAAATAGTCATTTTTGAATCCGTCCTATTCTTTAAAAAAAACTTACATACTAATTTTTGTACAAAATTATTTTTAAGCATATTCGATTCTATAAATGACCAAAGTGTTATTAGGTTAAAGTGTGTAACGCTTATTTTTTAACATTTATATAAGACGTGTTTCTACGTGATTACTTTTTTATTTTTGCTTTCCTAATAATAATATATTTTATTAATATAATACAGAGACGTATAATTTTTAAGAAAACTAAAAATCAATATAGATTTTTATTCTAATATCAAATTTAGGTTTATTTTAATTATGAACTTAATAAGGACTTGCTAAGTAGATTTCGATAGATAAAATTCGACTAACTTTTCTGAAAAATTGTAAATACCTCGATTATGTTCTTTAGCCAGTTTGACCAACATTATTAAAATAATATTGCTTCCATTTAGAATTTTTATTTAAATTTTAAAGATCTTTTTCTGAGATTTTTTCACCTGATGTTCAAACTATAAAACTGGCTAACACAAAAAAATTAACATCAGTTATTTTTACAGTTTAAAATCACTAAGAATAGATATGTCTGAAAACAATATATCATTTCAATACAAATTGCATTTTTGCATATTTCGAACCCTTAAGATTATGCGCCTCTGATATAACTTAGTTTTGATTATACTATAAATGACGAGTGTTTAATACGTTCTAGTCCTAGAATGAAAATACGTTACCGAACATGCGTTTTTTATAAACAAAAAATGTAAATATAAAAAATCCAAAAAATCTCTTAATGTATTATTTTGTATATTATAATACCAAATAAATATTTTACTAGCCAAATGATAGCCGTGATAATATATAAGGCATGATTTTAATAAAAGTGTTATCAACCTCTGTATAAAATAAAAATTTAACACTTTTACTGTACATTATTACTGTGTCGCACCTTTTAATTGTACAAAAATAAATCACTACATGTAATAACGATATAAATGTCTATATTAATATTGTAATTTATATATGTATCCAATAAATGAGAAATCATAAAAAATGTATGTAAAAATCATGATAAGTCACACACGGCTAGTTGACCAAAGATTAATTTAAAATTACTATTGTACGATATAAAATTGTACTTAACCGTAAGATCATATTCTCTTGGTGTTCATTTTAATATTTAAACCAATTTGGTTTTGATGATAGGTCAGTGAAACTTATGCTTAAACAAAGTGAGATGTATTATATAATTATTTAGATCAATGTGTTTTTTTTTTTTGTAATTTTTACTATTGCGTTTTGCATTTATTTTTCATGTCGCTGTATACATAATTTATTATTTAATAAAAATAAATGATAATGAAACTATATTTTAATTTTATAAAAATGGAATACCTTCACATATTCACGTTTCCAAATTGGCGGATAAAAAAGTAAAAGTTGATCTTTAAGGTCTCCGAATATACGTGATAACCTATTAAAAAGAGACCACGCGCTTTAATATTTCATCGATGTTTCAAGTCGATAATTAGTGATACAGTTGATAATTTCTATATGAACAAAACTTGTATCTTACCTTTTGATCGTTTTGACTGATTGCCATCGTGCGTGCTTCACATTTTTGTATGTGTAATTTAATTAAATATCTTTTAACTCTGATTAAAAACATAACTGAATTTATCAATAATATTATTGAATATTAAAAAATACAAATAGCTTACGTACTTATTAATTAGTTATAATGATTCGATTTAAATTCAACTACGCTTAATGGGCTTTAAGCTACATATAAAAATATTATTGGTGGAAGAGTGGTTCATCACGCCCTACGTTTAGTGTCGGTGAATCGATTATAGTTGTCGACGCGTTATTATGCACTTTGAATACGATACATGAAAGAGCTCTATGACTATCATATATTTTAAGCAATCGCGAATAATCAGTAAAGAAATTAAGAGACGATTTATATAAAATGATTATTGAAATTTCTAACTAATTTTGATCAAGAATTATATTCAATAGAATAGAATTCCTATCAGCACATTAAAATCAGCACCAATTTAATTACGTGTAAAGCAACTCACTGCAACCGTTTCATTTTTATTAAAAAAATTGTCAAGAAAGGTTTCTCAGATACCTGTATATAGTATTATTTCTCGAGAATTTCTAGAGAAAAATGCTAAGCGAGAATTCATATCATTTTTGGAGAAAAATAAATTTGTACGAATATTTTAATGTGTAATTTTAAGTAATTTGTATGAATATTTTAATATTTTAGTGTGTTTTGGTCGTGCCAGATGTTCGAAATTATGCATACTTGTAAGCTTTTAATAGAGGTCAGAAGGACACTATTTGAGTCACAGAAAAATCTACTTTAATTAGCATTTTCATTGCTTGCTATAATAATCTAATAACTTCATAAGAAGTAACCGCTCCGAGCGGGAATCGTCAGATTTCAAAAATATATGGAGGCTTTCCACAGAAATTGCCTGTCGGTGAACTTAAATCTCGTTTTTTCAATAATCCTAAGACGTTTTTAATATTTATATTATTCGAAATATAAAACAGTAATTGATCATTTGAGTATAAATATGGAAGGGAAAATTCCTTCGTAGCTCAACGCTCTGTAATTAATCAAAGTAGATGGTAAAATTATCATTTTCACTTCTCGATTATCCCGAGAGAAGTCGCAAAAAAATCTATAAGTGATAGTGAGAATTATCTGCACATAAAGAAATATAAATATATAGTATACATTTTTATTTCCCCCGAAATTCTTACAATGTATGCTATGATATGATTCCCTCGAGTCGTGTCGACGAGTATATCTACTTGAGAAAGCACTTCTTCGAGAATATATACAATCCAAAGATTCACCCGCTCCCGTAGCTATAACGCTGTAGGCTTCGCTTAGTTAGATGTGCGTTAACGAATTGCTCCACCTCACTTCTCGACCTAAGCCGTCGCAATCGATGGCTGCGACCGGGTTACTTTTGGTATCCCGGAATCGCTATTTATGTTGAGACGGAAAATAAACTTAAAAAAGGAAAATGGGGAATAAATGACAAAGACATAATTTGGAGGGGCAAGTTAGGGAATTTGGCCAGAAAAAACATGTCAATTTTTTTCATGTATTTTATTAATATGTATTCTTTTTTCACTGTATAGGGTGCATTGGCATAAATCTCTAATTGCAAGGGATTATTTATTGATTACCTTCAAATAGGAACAGACGAGCTATAAATAAAATACGTTTTGCATAGTGACTCTGTATTTTAATTTCTAATATTAATTTTTCATTTATTTATAAATTACTTATTTTCGTAGATTTGTCCAGCTGAGCTAACGACTGCTTACTGACGACGCTGGTCAGTGGTATTGACATGCACTTAACAGCAGTCGTTCGTAGAAGACGATATAGACTGAAATGGTAATTAGCATAAACGTGGTGTGGAACTTAATATTATAATTTGGATTCTTAGGTTGAGCTCATCTTTATTTCTCATCTTTGTACTACTGTCTGTGATACGTATGTCAATTGTCAGTCATACAAGACGCATAGTTTGTATTTGATAGCCACGAACTTATTGATGTTTTCGCATACATACGTTTTAAAGAGGATACAAGAGAAATGGGTGAAATATGAAATGTGGATAAATTGAATTAAATTGTGCTTTATAACTACTGAACCATTATTAATAAGATTGCATAAAAAAATCATATTTAATACGATTCATGCAGAACAATTATGACAGACATTTTAGGCATAAAACGGGTTGATAATAAATTTCTGAGCAAATATTGAATAAAGTCGCTAGCAACTGAGAATATTTTCAACGTGTTTTAACAAGATCATAATCGTGATATTAAAACAAATGTTTAATCATCTCAATGGAAGCGCCCCTAAGGATCAATACCAAAAAAAAACACGCAAAGTTTCATCGAATATTAAAGTTATCTTTACTGTTTTTTTAGATTATTACTGTATATACCACCAGGACGTAAAAAGTCACAGTAACAATCAATAAGCAATTAACCTTAAGGTTTTACGTCGTTTTCGTGAAGTAATCTTAATGAAAACACCAGAATTATAGGAAAATAAATTTTAGATTTTGCACTACATTAACACACCAGTTTTCACTTTATTACTAAGTCGTAAAAGTTTGGACAAAAACGTCGTGGGCCCAATGCCTTACAACGGGATAAACACAATCAACCGCTATAATTAAATAATAATACACCAGACTGAAATCAAAGTCTATTAATCAGTAAGCGAAATTTGTCTATCTGATTTTTTGTATAGCCTATCCGCACAAGGACAAACTGGTAAATATGATATAAGTTTTTGGCCGTAGGTACTTTATTCGGTCGAAACCGAATTTAATCCGACTGCCTTACTTTAAAACCAAAATATCACTCTTAATTAAATTTTGTTGAAGTAAGTAATTAATAAAGTTAATTACAGTATATGGAACAGTTTGAGAACATGAAAAATATGCTCGAATCGTCGAGATATTCATTCCAATAAATAAATAACACAAGCTTGCGTGCTTAAACGGTATTATTGCCTGACCATCTAAGTGTTGATATTGTTTCGTCCGATCTTAGAGCAGATAGTGGAAACACAATCCTTTTAATTGTCGTTATGTATACGCATGTAACGATATTGCGAGCAACACAATGGAGGCCGCTTATGAGCTTAATAAACATGGCGACAATACGTTATGTGGAGCTTTTAACTTCGCCGATGCTTGTCGCGTGGCTTTTAACTTAATGATGTTAACTATAATAGTGGTAAAGTCGATTCGCTTTTTTTCAGTATTATAATAATTCCTATAACGAAGTTCCTGTCTTGTCTGTTCCTCAATATACGCAGCAGGTGCTCGAGCGTCGGTTTTAACGGAAAGTTGGTCAATCACGTGTGCTATTGACAAAACCTACTTTTTATGTATAAGTAATCTAAATTGTTACAATTTGATGATGGATTTCGTTTTTATTATTAATCGATATGTTAACATTTTCAATGTTAACATATCGATTAATAATAAAAAAAGACATTACGCAAACAGTCTACCAAAATTTTCGCCTTACTTGCAAATAAAATCACTTGTACAAACGTTGACAAGGATAAACGATTTGCGAAAGATTTTTGCGACGAACAAACAATGATTTTTTTTATGTTAATTTACTTAAACAATAATGACTCACATTATTTAATGTGTATGATAAAACGTCAAAGTAATGCAATACAATATTTCTTGAGTTCGTAACTTGAAAAGATAAAAACATATTATTACTTAAACACGTCTTAAAAAATTTCTCTAAAAATTTAGTCAAACATGGCATTGAAAAGACACGCTTATATTTCATAAAGCCAACTGGAAAAACAAACTCATTGTTCGCGCAGAATTCTAATTTGATAATGAACTTAGGTAAATACATATATGATCATGATTAAATAATATAAATAATTAAATAGTTAGTATATTGTATATAAAAGTCAAATTATAAAAAATATTAATGACATTGTATGTGCCATATTTTTCCGCTTCTTTACTAAATAGATATCTATATGAAAAATTACACAGTAATTATAATTAATAATAACTATAAATATTTTATATTGCTAGGCCAGAGCATGATTTTACATATAAATCAGGTTATAAACAAATATTATAAAGTTTAATCATAGAGAAATTATGATATGTTATTAGTTTACGTAAAATACGAAGAAAAAACTATATGAAGAACAACACATGCTAGCAAAATAAACACAATAGTATTCTATATTCAATAAACACAAATACAACAATAAATCATTTTCAAGCTAATTTATATCTACATTTTAAAATTAATAATAATAATCAAATGCTCAGCTTTATAGTGCAATATTTATGTAAAAATAATGCAATATGAGTATAAAAAAAATATAAAAAAAACTATAAATCTGTTCAAAATTATGATTAATGATGAAATTAATAGCTCTCAAACTGACCGTATTAACGCAAATAGAATATAAAGAATATAGTGTCTTATTATAAAAAATATTTTTGTATATATTTTGCCGATTTTTTTAATGCTATTCTTATATTTTTGTAATTATTATATAATTTTTGTATATACTGCATAATTAACAATGTAATTCAAAAGACCACTATTTAGCATTTGTGTAATTATTCGATAAAAAAATATGTCAGATAAATGATTTAGTTTCGGGCAGCCGCTTTGTATTTTTTATGATCAAGAAAACGCATAGGGGAATTGTGTTTAAAATATACTACTTTTATTCGACTTCATTATTTTTTATAGTACCTATTTCTGATACACCTTGCACAGATAATACCCCATGTGTTTATTATCTGTTACCGAATCTCCAGATTTGTATACTGATTATTAAAGCCCAAAAGGGCAGTGTCCGATTATTTGCCTTATAAAAAACCGGTGACGACCCACAGTTTGGCATTCGACGATGCGCGTGCAGGGCGGGCAGGCGGCATACCTGTGCGGTGCCTATTTCGTATATGAATCTGCAATGAGCTTTAAAAGCTCTCCCCGCTGCTTTGATAAACTGCACGAAAAAGAAGCTCATGAGTTTTACATATGGCAATGATGGCAGCATATGCCGGTTGACAAATTTCGTTTTAAAATTTTCGCGAAGGCAATAAGCCTCCTGGCAGCTGGGTCGATTGTTGTGTCAACTTTGCGAGTTTGCGTTCTTGAAATTTCTTAATGCCACAAAGCCGTTTATTAACATTAAAATCCAACATCTGTCGATTGCGCGGATATGATGTTGCATCAACGGTTACTCTTTGAAAATAAAAGCACACACACAATAGAAGAAATAATGACGAAACCGAATACCAGAATAGAAATCACAGAATTCCGAACCTATGCCATCATATGCGTAATAAGGTCGTCGTGTATTGTAATGACAATCTCGACAAACAATATTTTGTCTCATAATGGAAACATTTGATAAAACATTCTCGTGAGTGTGCCCAATCGACTCAATTTCTCTGGGTGTTTGCTAAAGCCGAAGTTTGCTTCTTCGAATTCCACTGATTATGTTACACACCTGCCGGTAACCGCTATTTTGATTCACAGATTGAGACACAGTAACATAACAAAAAAATCAATAAATTATTGTCGACCTGTTTCTTCTAATTTCTTAGATGTATGTGTATGCGTACGATAGCACGTGTATACCTAGATACACTTTATATATTGTCATATAATTAATTTCAAGACGATGCGATGGGGGCTTTTAACGGCTATGGGGGAGCAAATACGGTCAGGTGCATCCTTACAAGGGTAAAACTTGAGAAATTTACTCGTGAGAATTCCTAGATGAACTTCCGCCTTTTTAACATTATATATATACAGTAAATAAAAAAATATGTATTTCCTTATAAATAAAAACCTTAAAAGGTTTTATGTCGTTACTCAATATCAGTTTGATAAATTTATAAAAATAATGTTAGTATAAGACAATAAGGGCATGTGTGAGAAAAATATGCACGTGTACAGGACCATGTGAATAAGATAGGTTTTAGCTGAATTCTAATTTACTTTTCAATATAACATAGTATTATTTAGTTTGATACATCTATTTTTAGGTTACTCATAATTATTCATTTATAATGAATATGTTTTATCATCCATAATAATATAATTATTGCAATTGCAACGTTTAAATAAACCTATTTCTATAAATTGCATACGAAAATATGGACTATAATAATAAAAATACATATATGTTTTAATAATTCAACATAAGTGCCGAAAGATAAAGTTAAAATAATAATGTAATATGTAATGTATGAAGCTAGTTAATTTAGTTGCCTAAATTGATTTTATTACAATGTACTGTTTGACTTAACATAATACAACAATATTATTATTGCGTGTAATAAGAGATTGACAGTCTATTTTTTTAATATAAAATACAACAATATTCATACATAAATCATAATTCATAAATATTAATATTTTTTTCTTTTTAATTTAATTACGTCCTTTGTGGGAAGTTTTGACTCATTAACATCTACGACCCTCAACTAGTTGAGCTTCGCTTCAATACACTGCGTAAACTATGGCTAGGCTCGACTTCCTACCTAAGCTGTCGCGAGCCACAGTCGGACAAACCGGCTCGAAACTATTGTTGCCCTCCAGCATCACTAATCAATTTAATAATACGGAAAAGGAATATCAGTAATAAAAAATCAAGGGAGGAGGTGGTGACGGTTAGTCACACTCCGCGTATTCAAGAATAATTCATGGTGAAAATAAGATCATTTAACATTACAATAACAGCTTAATTTGCAATATATTTAAATTCTGAAAAATTTAAATAAGGCCACGTCATTCTCTCAAAATTATTTCATGAACTCAAAAAATAGCAAATTAACAAAAAATCATTTCCAAAAGAGACAAGAGGGGCGAACATCATCCCGTTTTTTATATATTTAATATTGAATACAATAAATATATTTTTTATTGGTTTTGTAATTGTTTCAACAAAATATAGCGCAAAAGATTCTGATAAAACTAATTTATTTATATAAGTTTTATTATCTCTTCGGAGTAAATTAACAACACTACGTATTTGAGCAAACATCGATTAAACTGTATTTATTAAGTGTTTCAAAAGCACTTGCATAATTTACTAGAGCAAAGGATATAAAGGGTAGGTACTTAAATATTTCCTCCGAACTAATGCACCAAGAGGTCAGTGCCAAATGCAAGGGAACGCGGTGCAAAGTCTAAAAGATGATGACGATGTTAATTTTTACCGATTACGAATTTACTGTTACGCAATTATACAATATAGTAAGGCCTGTATTATATAATTAAAAATAATCTGTTTCAGAAAACTGATTGTTGGTGCAAATTGGTCCAAAAGGACCAAGAACTAGAAGGAATGTCACACTTGCCCTAATTATTAAGGGTATATAAATCATAACACAGCCGTATTGATTTCTATATTTTAAACTACAATCAGAAACTTACTACCGCGACTTCGTCCAAAAATTACCACTTCGATTCCAACTTGAAATAAAGGAGCGCTCAGACGAATCGACCGAGATGACTCTTAGAAGTCTGAGAAAGCAACTGCTTTCTAATTTCACTATATAATCTGGTCCCAAAAGTTAAAACTGATTTTAAATTGCTATAAATATAAATAAGTGTTTTAAAAAAAACAAGTTTTTTTTACATAAAGAGATTTAACGATTATAATAAAATACAACAGCTACAGTTGAAGTTATGCGTTAATTCGAAGAAAAAATATAGGGTTTCTCATATACTTTTATGTAATAAAAAAAAAACTAAGGCATACTTAGCAAGAATATTTCGAAACATTCATTGATTAAAGTCAAGCAAATAAAAATATGTAAACTTCACACAATACTTCTATAATCATTATGATACAACCAATTAAAAAATCTAAAATTAAAGACGTTGCAAAGATGAAAACAATATTCGAAAAACAATTAGAAATTTACTTAAATTATATTGCATTATTTTAAATATTTTTTATAATTCCCAAACATGAAGCTGCGTCTACACTATATAATAATAATGTCATGTTAATTTTTATATATCCTGTGTCTACAATATGTAACTTAGTTATAGTGAACTTTTACCAATACGCTATCACGGCTATAAAGTTGATTTACGACCATTAATTAATCAAAATATTGTATTTAGGAAATCATTCTGTATCATATATAGATCTTAAGTTGAACAAAGCTAAAAAATATGTCTAATTCAATAAGTTAAAATTGTATAAACCTAGCCTAAAATTCGACAAAATCTATTTGTATCTCTCCTTTGACCAATTCAATATTAATTATAAAAATATCGTGTATGTTTTAAAGCTCTATCCTACCCATTAATTAAACACATTCCCGCCAAGCCGGGTGGCATCGCTCAAAGATCACAAGTCCCGTCGATCGATCGATTGATCGCAAAAAATCTGTGTCGCGAAAGTGACGACCTCGTCCATCATCATCATCATCATCATCACAATTCACCCTCTCGGTCGTGTCATTACCGAAAACGACAGCAATACGGCAAGAGACGGTTTTTCGGTGTCATGTGGGGAAACGCGCGTGCGCGCGCGCGTGTGTGTGTGCCAGTGGCGTAGCTAGAGATTATATAAGTAAGCAAAGATCATGGAAAAAGAACATTATTTTAAAGTACAAGGATAAATTACTATGTACTTTAAAATACATATACGCCGCGCAGTAAAAAAAGTAGAAACAAATATATAATAGACTGCTTTAAACAATATATAATAAATTTCAAATCATTGTTGGTCTTCAAAAAAATTAAATGATCAGAAATCTTCCCCTAAATCATTAATATTATTTTCACACCAGCAAATAAAAAAATGCACTTAATAGCTAAGCACACACGCACGGATTTGTCCGACGGACACCCGGACAGATCTGTCCCGAGTGAGATTCGATGAACTTTTGGGGCAATGTGAAGAGTTATCTAAAGCTTATATTTGAAACTATTACCAATTAGGCTGTTAGAAACTATGAATATGTCCAAAAAATATGACAATGAAATCAAGAAACTCAGAAAGATACAAATAAGTTATTGATGGGTGTAAGATGCGATGGACATCAAAATAATGTTATAGATCATATCAATCAGGTTCTTGTATATATGTCACATACTTTTGAGATCTCGATGGGGTTCATAAGGATCTCGAAGCATTGCTTGCTCTCGCAGCTACGCCACTGTTGTGTGCCACTACAAAAGGAGCGTGTTTTGGCGAAATCAGGAACAGAACGACCGTTATTGCGCAATCACGTTGGCGGGTGCACACCTTGGGCCGGGGCGGAGGACCCGACAGGTGCACGCGCCAAGACAAGACAAAAAAACCAGCCAGGGCACAACGGCCCCGGCGGGTCGTCAATTACAGTCGGACGAGGAGCGGTTGGTCGGGTTACAAAAAATAAAAATAAATACGCGTAACTGTTATGTGGGTCCGTAGACAAACCGATGTCCAGATTGCTCGGTCGCAATTGAAAAAGAAAGTGTTAGTTTATGGTGGAAGGATGCAAAGACCGCCACTATGATGGCGCACCTGGTCCCCGGTTTGACCTCAAGCTCGTAAAGTGTTAATAGGCGCGGGGACACCTTGTGTCAGTCGGTCGGCTAGATCGGCGTGCTGTCTTTTATATATTAAAATTACTTTTATCGATCAACGATGGTATGATTCAAATTTAAGAATGCTTCAAAAATAAGCTCGAACTAGACCTTTTTCTATCATATGCTTGAAAAAGTTGGACTATGAATCTTTACTTTAACAACATTAAAAAAGAGCATATTATTAAGAAATTGTGCTTGCAATCTCTCTAATAGGCACAACAAAAAAATAATACATAATAAATAACGGTGTACGTTTACTCTGTAAAATTCAAAAAAATACACACTGTGCGACCAGTTAATAAGTTCTATCTAACAAAGTGCTTAGTAATCGCCGAATCCCTATTGCTAAAGACTGCTAAATAATGTTATATCTCAAACGATTCATGTAAAACAATTTTTATGCACGAAACTATCTAATAGCAGCCATTTTTAAACAGGGACGTCATTTGCGGGTGGGGTATGTCCAGAAAAATGCATGTCATTTAATGAAATACTACAAATCTAATGAAATCGAAACATTAACCCCCTCAGACCCAGTTCACATTGCAATATATTGTTTGTTTTTTGAAGCCATTTTCGATTTATTTTTAATGGGATATTTTTTAAATCACAGTGTACACCATATTATTTCAAAACACAAAAAATATTTTTATTTAACGTGCTAAATAAAAAATAAACAAAAAAATATTTTTTTAATCAAAATTCGGGTCTAAGAAGGTTAAATAAACGACCACTGACCCCTACCCTGGAAAAAACTGGAATGACGTCACTAATTCTAACCGAAAATTCATATCAGAAAACATTTGCACCGGTAGATATATATTTTTACCAATAAAAATATTATTTATCCTGCAGATGCTAGTAAAATTATATAATTTAAACTTTTCCATAAGTAGTAATATATACATTTACATAATTATTTTTTACAATTAATGTGTATTTTCAGTGAAATATACTTTTACTAGTGAAGTCCAAATACATTTTCACGAGCAGTGCTAGTGAAATTATATGCTGCTCTAAAATGTCTATGAAACGCAATTTGACATTTGCTGTTCAAACCAAACCAAACCTAATGAAATTTCCAAAACTAAAAACAGTTTAGAAACTTTTATTAGATCAAATCCAAAATATAAACTATAGCCAACTCAACTCGCAGACGAAAATAGGCGGAAGAAGAAATACAGACAAACGGCGCATTTCACATATTGCTACATAGTTTGTTTACACTTAGATATTACATTAATATGTTTTAAAATATGATATCGATATTAGTACGAATTTCTGTATTGGTCGAAATGTATTTAAACCAAATTTTGATCAATAAGAGGGCGCCAAAACAATTATCACTTCTCAGAAGTTAAAAATTCACGTCAAAGAAATAAAATCGTTGCATTGGGAACGCTACGAGAGTTCCCACTGCGACAGCGACGGCACGATTTTATTGCTTTTGACGTGGGATTTCTGACTTCTGAGAAGGGATAATTGTTTTTTGAAGTCGAAATATTTAGTAAAAAGTCTTAATATGAATGGTACTTACTGAACGTTTCCACTGCGACGGCACGATTTTATTGCTTTTGCCGTGGATTCTAAACAAGGACAGAAAAATTCATTAAATGAAATACTATGAATCTTAATAAAATGGAAATATTAAAAAAACGACAACTGACTACGCAAATTTTGCCTCTTTTCCACATGTAAAAAGCTGAAATTACATCCCTGTTTTTTTAAAAATCTGTTGAAGTTATAGCATAAGCAGAATTATTAAGAAATTTCTGAACAGCAACACAGAATTGCCTACAGTGCGTTGCCATATGTGACGCATGGTTGTATATTTATTATAAGGTCCAATTGTCTCAATGGAAGCGCACTAAAGGGTCAAGACCAGAAAAGCATGTCAAGTTCGATCGAATATCAAAGTTATCTTTACTGTCTTCCTTGATTATTGCTATATTCACCACAAGTTCTTACACTAAGTTGTACGGACAATAAAGAGTACTAACTTGCAGTTTTATGCCATTTTCCTACGACAACCCAAAGTTAAAAAAAATATGGGTAAATAACTCTTGGATTTTCAAATAAAATAAGTGATTTTTTGCCCAAGCACGACATTAAATTCGCTAAATATGGCGTATTATTTATATTCTGTAGATAAAAATTATTGAAATGACATCTTTTTGCGACCATAAATGAGATAAAGGCAAAATCGCTGATATTTTTCAAATAAGACAAAATGTGCATTACATCTGATAAATATTATATATAGCTATTTTATATATAATATTTTTATCTTCCGTTGAAACTCATAGGCGTGAACCCGGTGCGTTACAACGGGGCTAATCACAATAGCCTACAAGTATAATAATGAAAGAGCAAAATCAAAATAAAAACATCTCTTTTATTAAAAATAAACTATTTAATTACAGCTTACAATCATTAGATGATACTTTGCAGCTGGGATCACTGTTTAATGAAATCGAATGTTTTGTAAATAAAAATTAAATTAAGAACCCGAGTTCTAATAATATTAGGTCTGAAAATGCTTTTAATTAGCCGTTATGAGTTTAATTGCTAGGTGATATTCTAAAAAACTTAAATACCTTTAAGCAGTCTTGAAACACTTACACAAACACTTCGAACTTAATCATTTTAACACTTTATAATATATATATATGTTTTATATTTAGGTGATTAATAATTAGTATTAAGTTGAAAACCTAGCACACTTTTACTACCCTATAGAAAAATGGTCTCAAATTATTTAAATCAATATTTCTATTCGATATTTAATTATTATTACTAGATATAACTATTATCAATAAATGTGTCACAGTTTTTCACTTAAAAAAAATATTACATGATAATCAAATGAAAGTTTTATTTTTTGAAAATAACAAGAGATAAAATATAATTTATATTTGAAATATTTTTTTAGCCTTACTGGTAATTTGATAATTACGGATTTTATTTTATTGTACTGCGTCTTTTTTCTCGAATGTATATTATTTCTGCGATAAGCTACAGTGTATCATTGTACGTCATCGGGATTAAAAAATATTGAATATTTAATGTTCTTTCATAAAGCAATACAGAACTAATTAAAATGAAAGTGTCTGCGACATAGTATTAGAGCAATACCTTCTAGTTTACAAGGCACGTGACGTCATCGGAAAAAGGGATACCAATAAATTTAATTTTTTTTATTTTTATATTTTAGGTTTTTGAATTTTTGTATTTTAATTAATAACTAAGTTTTAAAACATCTCCTAAAAACCTAATAAGATATTTTATTTTAACTTTAAAATAAATCAGCTCAGCTCAAGAAAAAAATACGGGGTCCGAAACATTAACTGATTATGTACATCGTGTTAATAAATACAGATAATTATCCAACAAGATATATCAGTAGTATAATTCGGTGACTAATACCTAAAATACTTTTGTTCGAATCACATATGGACCCTAATTATTTTTAATTTGTATCGTTCTTGGAAAATCAGAATCAGCTATTATTAGATAATTAAAATTCCAGTCGACCATCATAGATAGGTTTACCTAGATTTTTCAAATCTCACAATTGAACATCGTGATCATAATAATGAATAATTAAAATAATGAGTAATTAAAATAAAATTAAGTTAGAACATGTATTGTGACATATTTTTATGAGATGTGATAATAGTTTTAATTAAATAAAATTGGGTTCAGTCTGGTGTATTAATACTTATTTAATAAATCTGTTTACTCAGTTGTAACACATTGGGCTAACGCTGGACTTGTTCCAACAAAATATTCACAATCATGTTTTTTTAATATGTAAAAAGAGTAAAAAGAACTTCTATTTTTTAACTAGTTTTTTAAAGTTTTTTGCTCAACACTTTTTTCAGCGGTCTTAGAGATTGTGTAAGTATTACATACACAATCGACACTAACGAATCGGTAAAGCAGTTAAATTTCATTACGCGCCTCTAACCAAAGCCATTAAACTATAAACGTAATCCGAAAAACCACAACACATGTGGGATGCAAATTAGATGTCAAACGCTCACTCAAAGTTCAATGTCAATGATCGAAATACATGATATTATATGCAGGGTATAGCGTATGGCGTTGCCCCATAATTATTTTTGTAAAATAATTAATAAATTATGTTTAATAAATATTCAAGAAACAACTAACACGAAACACACTATGGGTAAAGAACAAACGGGAGAATAAAAACTTATCTCTGCTCACACGTGGAAAAAAGCTCGGGCGCGTGGCAGCCGCCGCAAGGTGCTGCCTGTAAGAAGTTAAAAAAATTAACAGTTTGCTCAAGATCACATCTTGTGCACTTTAAAAGTA